>NC_092725.1:3661797-3670422 GCF_047496885.1 Scyliorhinus torazame | reverse complement strand
AGAGGCAGAAAGTGTGTCAGAGAGAGGAAGAGACAAAGCAATGATATGAGGGTGAGGAGGGGAGATGATCACACTTAATTGCTGTAATTAATTAATGTAATCACTGAAATTAATTAATTTCCACCTCTCTCTGCCCATCCCCACTCTGTTTTCTCTCTCTCCCCCTCTCAATTTGCTCTTTATCACTTTCTCCTCTCTCTCCCCTCTCTCTCTTTAGCCCCCGTCTCTCCCTCTCTCTCTCCTCTCTCTCTCCCCCTCTCCTCTCCCTTGCTCTCCCTCCCCTCTCTCTCACCCCTCTCTCCCCTCTCTCCTTTCCCCTCTCTCTCGCTCTCTCCCTTCTCTATCTGCCTCTCTCACCCCCTCACTCTTTCAATTTCTCTCCCCATCTCTCTCCCCTCCCCCTTTTTCTCTCCCCCTCTCCCTCCCACCTTTCTTTCACCATTTTCTCTTTCTGCCTCTCTATTCCACTTTTCTCTCTCCCCACTCTCTCTCCCCCTCTCTCTTCCCCTCTGTGCCACCATCTCTCCCCTCTCCCCATTCTCTCTCTCCCTCTGTCGGTCTCTCTCTCTCTCCCCTCTCTCTCTCTCTGTCGGTCTCTCTCTCTCTCTCGGTCTCTCTTTCCCCTTTTCTTTGTCCACCTCACTTGGAGTTCTCCCACTCTCTTTTTCTACCCCTCTCTTTCCCCCTCTCTTTCTCCCTCTCTCTCTCTCTTTCCTTTCACCCCCTCTCTCACTCACCCTCTCGCTCACCATCTCTCTCTCGCCATCTCTATCTCTCTTGCCCCTCTCTCTTTCTCCCCCTCTCTGTCCCCCCCTCTTTCTCCCTCTCTCTCCCACCCTCTCTTTCACCCTCTCTCTCAACTCACTCTCTCATCAATCTCTCTCGCCAGCTCTATCTCTGTTGCCCTCTCTCTTTCTCTCCCTCTTCCCCCTCTCTCCCCACTTGATTCCATTCTCACTCCCCTACCCTCTATTTCTCCACCGACTCTCTTCTCTCCCTCGCACTGTCACTGTCCCTCCCTCCTTCCCTCCCTCTGTCTCTATTATTCTTTCCCCATCTTTCTCATTCCCTTTCTCCATCCATTTATTGTCTCTCCCTCTCCGTCTCCCGCTCTGTCTCTCTCCCTCCGTCGTTCCCTCCATCAACTTTCTTGTCACCCTCCCTGTGTCTCTCTGTCCCTCTGTCTCTCTGCCCTCCTCTCTATGCCTCTCTCTCTCCCTGTATCCCTCTCTCTATCTCTCTTGTTCTCCATCTGCTCTCTCCCCCTTCTCATGCTCTCTCTTCCTGTCTCTGCCCTCCGACTCTCCTCCCTCTGACTCTCTCTCTGTCCCTTTCTCTCTGTTTCTCTCTCCCAGTGCCTCTCTCTCTGTCTTTCTCTGTCTCTCACCCTCTGTCTCTATCTCGCTCTTGCTCTGTCTCTCTCCCTCTGTCTCTCTCCTTCTGTATCTCACCTTTGTCGTGTTATTCACCCTGGGGTAACACGACTGCAACTAGATGCAGTTAGACTGCAAAGCCGACACCAAACGTAGGCGTTGGTTCAATGGGATTGATTGAACTTCTACAACAAGGCACACAGCCTGCTGTGGGTTGACACTCTACTAATCTAAGTGTACTAACTCTCACTAACTAGACCAGACTAGCTCTGAGCCACATGTAGAAGGTGCTAACTGATATATACACCCTGACTGTCACTACAGTTGCCACCAGTGGAAAGAGGCGGAGTGCTGATGCCTCCTGTGTTTTATTACTGGGAAACCCCCCTCTTGTGTTCTGTCTAGTAATTGGTTCTGTTCTGTCCTGTGTTGATTGGTTAACCTGGGTGTCTATCACTGTCTGTCTTTACCTCATGATGTGCATGCGTGCATATTATAACAACCTTCTGTCTCTCTCTGTCCCTCTCCCTTTCTCTCTGACTCTCTCCCTCTGACTGTCTCCCTCCCTCTCTGTCTCACTCTCTCTCCATCTCCCACTCTGCCTTACTCTCTCTGTATTTCTCTCTCTGTCTCTTTCTGTCTCTTTCTCTCTCTGTCTCTCTCACTCTCTCTCTGTCTCTCTCACTCTTCATCTCTCTCTCCATCTCTCTCTCTGTCTCCTCTCTCTCTCTCTCTGTCTCCTCTCACTCTCTCTCGGTCTCTCTCTCACTCTCTCTCTCGGTCTCTCTCTCTCTCTGTCGGTCTCTCTCTCTCTCTCTCTCGGTGTCTCTCTCCCTCTCTGTCGGTGTCTCTCTCTCTGTCGGTCCCCTCTCTCTCTCTCTGTCGGTCTCTATCTCTCTTCCTCCCTCTCTCTCTGTCGGTCTCTCTCTCTCTCTCTCGGTCTCTCTCTCTCTGTCGGTCTCTCTCTCTCTCTGTCGGTCCCTCTCTCTCTCTCTGTCGGTCTCTCTCTCTCTCTGTCGGTCTCTCTCTCTCTCTCTCTGTCGGTCCCTCTCTCTCTCTCTCTCTGTCGGTCCAATCTCTCTCTCTCTCTGTCTCTGTCGGTCTCTCTCTCTCTCTCTCTCTCTCTCTGTCGGTCCTCGTCTCTCGGTCTCTCTCTCCCTCTCTGTCGGTCTCTCTCTCACTCTCTGTCTCTCTCTCTCACTCTGTCGGTCTCTCTCTCTCTCTGTCGGTCCCTCTCTCTCTCTGTCGGTCTCTCTCTCTCGCTCTGTTGGTCTCTCTCTCTCGCTCTGTCGGTCTCTCTCTCTCTCTCTCTCTCTCTCTGTCGGTCCCTCTCTCTCTCTGTCGGCCCCTCTCTCTCTCTCTCTCTGTCTCTGTCGGTCTCTCTCTCTCTCCTGTCGGTCTCTCTCTCTGTCGGTCTCTCTCTCCCTCCTCTGTCGGTCTCTCTCACTCTGTCTCTCTCTCTCTCTCGGTCTCTCGCTCTCTCCTGTCGGTCCCTCTCTCTCTCTCTCTCTCTCTCTGTCGGTCTCTCTCTCTCTCTCTCGGTCCTCTCTCTCTCTCTCTCTCTGTCGGTCCCCTCTCTCTCTCTCTCTCTCTCTCTCTCTGTCGGTCCCTCCTCTCTCTCTCTCTGTCGGTCTCTCTCTCCGCCTCTGTCGGTCCCTCTCTCTCTCTCTCTCTCTTTCTCTCTCTCTCTCTCTCTGTCGGTCTCTCTCCTCTCTCTGTCGGTTTCTCTCTCTCTCTCTGTCGGTCTCTCTCTCTCTCTCTCCTGTCGGTCTCTCTCTCTCTCCCTTCTCTCTCTGTCGGTCTCTCTCCTCTCTCTCTGTCGGTCTCTCTCTCTCTCTCTCTGTCGGTTTCTCTCTCTCTCCCTCTCTCTCTCTCTGTCGGTCTCTCTCTCTCATCTGTCGGTCTCTCTCTCTCTCTCTCTGTCGGTCTCTCTCTCTCTCTGTCGGTCCCTCTCTCTCTCTCTCTCTGTCTCTCTCCTCTCTGTCTCCTCTCTCTCTCTCTCTCTGTCTCTCTCTCTCTCTCTCACTCTCTCTCTGTCAGTCCCTCTCTCTCCCTCCCTCTCTCTCTGTCCGGTCTCTCTCTCTGTCTCTCTCTCTCTCTCTCTCTCTCTGTCAGTCCCTCTCTCTCCCTCCCTCTCTCTCTGTCGGTCTCTCTCTCTCTCTCTCTGTCGGTCTCTCTCTCTCTCTCTGTCGGTCCCTCTCTCTCTCTCTCTGTCTCTGTCGGTCTCTCTCTCTCTCTCTCTCTCTGTCGGTCTCTCTCTCTCTCTCTCTGTCGGTCTCTCTCTCTCTCTCTCTGTCGGTCCCTCTCTCTCTCTCTCTGTGTCGGTCTCTCTCTCTCTCTCTGCCGGTCTCTCTCTCCCTCTCTGTCGGTCCCTCTCTCTCTCTCTCTCTGACGGTCCCTCTCTCTCTCTCTCTCTGTCCTCTGTCGGGTCCTCTCTCTCTCTCTCTCTCTCTCGGCTCTCTCTCTGTCGGTCTCTCTCATCTCTCTCTCTCTGTCGGTCTCTCTCTCTCTCTGTTGGTCTCTCTCTCTCTCTCTGTCGGTCTCTCTCTCTCTCTCTCTCCCTCTCTGTCGGTCTCTCTCTCTCTCTCCCTCTCTGTCGGTCTCTCTCTCTCTCTCTCTCTCAGTTGGTCTCTCTCTCTCTCTCTGTCGGTCTCTCTCTCTCTCTCTCTGTTGGTCTCTCTCTCTCTCTCTGACGGTCCCTCTCTCTCTCTCTCCTCTCTCTCTGACGGTCCCTCTCTCTCTCTCTCTCTCTCTCTGTCGGTCTCTCTCTCTCTCTCTCATGTCGGTCCCTCTCTCTCTCTCTCTGTCTCTGTCGGTCCTCTCTCTCTCTCTCTCTCTCTGTTGGTCTCTCTCTCTCTTTGTCGGTCCCTCTCTCTCTCTCTGACGGTCCCTCTCTCTCTCTCTGTCGGGTCTCTCTCTCTCTCTCTCTCTGTCGGTCTCTCGCTCTCTCTCTCTCTGTCGGTCTCTCTCTCTCTCTCTCTCTCTCTGTTGGTCTCTCTCTCTCTCTCTGTCGGTCCCTCTCTTCTCTCTCTCTCTCTCTCTGACGGTCCCTCTCTCTCTCTATGTCGGTCTCTCTCTCTCTCTCTCTCTGTCCGGTCTCTCTCTCTCTCTCTCTCTGTCGGTCTCTCTCTCTCTCTCTGTCGGTCTCTCTCTCTCTCTCTCTCTCTGTTGGTCCTCTCTCTCTCTCTGTCGGTCTCTCTCTCTCTCTCTGTTGGTCTCTCTCTCTCTCTCTGTTGGTCTCTCTCTCCGCCTCTGTCGGTCCCTCTCTCTCTCTCTCTCTTTCTCTCTCTCTCTCTGTCGGTCTCTCTCTCTCTCTGTCGGTCCCCCTCTCTCTCTCTCTCTCTGTCGGTCTCTCTCTCTCTCTCTGTCGGTCTCTCTCTCTCTCTCTGTCGGTCTCTCTCTCTCTCCCTCTCGTCTCTCTCTGTCGGTCCTCTCTCTCTCTCTGTCGGTCTCTCTCTCTCTCTCTCTGTCGCGTCTCTCTCTCTCTGTCGGGTCCCTCTCTCTCTCTCTCTCTGTCTCTCTCCTCTGTCTCTCTCTCTCTCTCTCTGTCTCTCTCTCTCTCTCTCTGTCAGTCCCTCTCTCTCCCTCCCTCTCTCTCTGTCGGTCTCTCTCTCTGTCTCTCTCTCTCTCTCTGTCAGTCCCTCTCTCTCCCTCCCTCTCTCTCTGTCGGTCTCGCTCTCTCTCTCTCTGTCGGTCTCTCTCTCTCTCTCTGTCGGTCCCTCTCTCTCTCTCTCTGTCTCTGTCGGTCTCTCTCTCTCTCTCTCTCTCTGTCGGTCTCTCTCTCTCTCTCTCTGTCGGTCTCTCTCTCTCTCTCCTTCTGTCGGTCCCTCTCTCTCTCTCTCTCTCTGTCGGTCTCTCTCTCTCTCTCTGTCGGTCTCTCTCTCTCTCCTTCTGTCGGTCCCCTCTCTCCTCTCTCTCTGACGGTCCCCTCTCTCCTCTCTCTCTCTGTCTCTGTCGGTCTCTCTCTCTCTCTCTCTCGGTCTCTCTCTCTGCCGGTCTCTCTCTCCCTCTCTGTCGGTTCCCTCACTCACCTCTCTGTCGGTCTCTCTTTCTCTCTCTCTCTCTGTCGGTCTCTCTCTCTCTCTCCCTCTGTCTCTGTTGGTCTCTCTCTCTCTCTCTGTCTCTGTCGGTCTCTCTCTCTCTCTCTCTCTCTGTGGTCTCTCTCTCTCTTTGTCGGTCCCCTCTCTCTCTCTCTGACGGTCCCTCTCTCTCTCTCTGTCGGTCTCTCTCTCTCTCTCTCTCTTGTCCGGTCTCTTCGCTCTCTCTTCTCCTCTGTCGGTCTCTCTCTCTCTCTCTCTCTCTCTGTTGGTCTCTCTCTCTCTCTCTGTCCGGTCCCCTCTCTCTCTCTCTCTCTCTCTCTGACGGTCCCCTCTCTCTCTCTATGTCGGTCTCTCTCTCTCTCTCTCTCTGTCGGTCTCTCTCTCTCTCTCCTCTGTACGGTCTCTCTCTCTCTCTCTGTCGGTCTCTCTCTCTCTCTCTCTCTCTCTCTGTTGGTCCCTCTCTCTCTCTCTGTCGGTCTCTCTCCTCTCTCTCTGTTGGTCTCTCTCTCTCTCTCTGTTGGTCTCTCTCTCCGCCTCTGTCGGTCCCTCTCTCTCTCTCTCTCTTTCTCTCTCTCTCTCTGTCGGTCTCTCTCTCCTCTGTCGGTCCCCCTCTCTCTCTCTCTCTCTGTCGGTCTCTCTCTCTCTCTCTGTCGGTCTCTCCTCTCTCTCTCTGTCGGTCTCTCTCTCTCTCCCTCTCTCTCTCTCTGTCGGTCTCTCTCTCTCTCTGTCGGTCTCTCTCTCTCTCTCTCTGTCGGTCTCTCTCTCTCTCTGTCGGTCCCTCTCTCTCTGTCTCTCTCTCTCTGTCTCTCTCTCTCTCTCTCTGTCCTCTCTCTCTCTCTCTCTGTCAGTCCCTCTCTCTCCCTCCCTCTCTCTCTGTCGGTCTCTCTCTCTGTCTCTCTCTCTCTCTCTGTCAGTCCCTCTCTCTCCCTCCCCTCTCTCTCTGTCGGTCTCGCTCTCTCTCTCTCTTGTCGGTCTCTCTCTCTCTCTCTGTCGGTCCCTCTCTCTCTCTCTCTGTCTCTCTGTCGGTCTCTCTCTCTCTCTCTCTCTCTCTGTCGGTCTCTCTCTCTCTCTCTGTCGGTCTTCTCTGCTCTCTCCTTCTGTCGGTCCCTCTCTCTCTCTCTCTCTCTGTCGGTCTCTATCTCTCTCTCTGTCGGTCTCTCTCTCTCTCTCCTTCTGTCGGTCCCTCTCTCTCTCTCTCTCTGACGGTCCCTCTCTCTCTCTCTCTCTGTCTCTGTCGGTCTCTCTCTCTCTTCTCTCTCTCGGTCTCTCTCTCTGCCGGTCTCTCTCTCCCTCTCTGTCGTCCCTCCTCCTCTCTGTCGGTCTCTCTTTCTCTCTCTCTCTCTGTCGGTCTCTCTCTCTCTCTCCCTCTGTCTCTGTTGGTCTCTCTCTCTCTCTCTGTCGGGTCTCTCTCTCTCTCTCCCTCTCTGTCGGTCTCTCTCTCTCTCCCTCTCTGTCGGTCTCTCTCTCTCCTCTCTCTCTTCTCTGTTGGTCTCTCTCTCTCTCTCTGTCGGTCTCTCTCTCTTCCTGTCGGTCCCATCTCTCTCTCTCTGACGGTCCCTCTCTCTCTCTCTGTCGGTCTCTCTCTCTCTCTCTCTCTGACGGTCCCTCTCTCTCTCTCTCTCTCTCTCTCTCTCTGTCGGTCTCTCTCTCTCTCTCTCTGTTGGTCTCTCTCTCTCTCTCTGACGGTCCCTCTCTCTCTCTCTCTCTCTCTCTCTGACGGTCCCTCTCTCTCTCTCTCTCTCTCTCTGTCGGTCTCTCTCTCTCTCTCTCTGTCGGTCCCTCTCTCTCTCTCTCTGTCTCTGTCGGTCTCTCTCTCTCTCTCTCTCTCTGTTGGTCTCTCTCTCTCTCTCTCTCTGTCGGTCCCTCTCTCTCTCTCTCTCTCTGACGGTCCCTCTCTCTCTCTCTGTCGTCTCTCTCTCTCTCTCTCTCTCTGTCGGTCTCTCGCTCTCTCTCTCTCTGTCGGTCTCTCTCTCTCTCTCTCTCTCTCTCTGTTGGTCTCTCTCTCTCTCTCTGTCGGTCCCTCTCTCTCTCGTCTCTCTCTCTCTGACGGTCCCTCTCTCTCTCTCTGTCGGTCTCTCTCTCTCTCTCTCTCTGTCGGTCTCTCTCTCTCTCTGTCGGTCTCTCTCTCTCTCTCTGTCGGTCTCTCTCTCTCTCTCTCTCTCTCTGTTGGTCCCTCTCGCTCTCTGTCGGTCTCTCTCTCTCTCTCTGTTGGTCTCTCTCTCTCTCTCTGTTGGTCTCTCACTCTCTCTCTCTCTGTCGGTCTCTCTCTCTCTCTCTCTGTCGGTCTCTCTCTCTCTCTCTCTCTGTCGGTCCCTCTCTCTCTCTCTGTCGGTCTCTCTCTCTCTGTCGGTCTCTCTCACTCTCTCTCTCTGTCGGTCTCTCACTCTCTCCCTCCCTCTCTCTCTGTTGGTCTCTCTCTCGCTCTCTGTCGGTCTCTCCCTCTCTCTGTGTCGGTCTCTCCCTCTCTCTCTCTCTGTTGGTCTCTCTCTCTGTCGGTCTCTCCCTCTCTCTCTGTTGGTCTCTCTCTCTGTCGGTCTCTCTCTCACTCTCTCTCCCTCTCTGTCGGTCTCTCTCTCTCTCTCTCTGTCGGTCCCTCTCTCTCTCTCTCTCTCTGTTGGTCTCTCTCTCTCTCTGTTGGTCTCTCTCTCTCTCTCCTCTCTGTCGTCTCTCTCTCTCTCTCTCTCTGTCGGTCTCTCTCTCTCTCTGTTGGTCTCTCTCTCTCTCTGTTGGTCTCTCTCTCCCTCTCTGTCGGTCTCTCTCTCTCTCTCTCCCTCTCTGTCGGTCTCTCTCTCTCTCTCTCTCTCTGTCGGTCTCTCTCTCTCTCCTCTCTGTCGGTCTCTCTCTCTCTCTCTCCCTCTCTGTCGGTCTCTCTCTCTCTCTCTCCCCTCTCTGTCGGTCTCTCTCTCTCTCTCTCTCTGTCGGTCTCTCACTCTCTCTCTGTCCCTGTCCCCCCCACAGGTCGCTGCGGGAGGCCGATGAAGTTGAACGTGCGGGCAGTGAGCCGCTACGCGCTGGGCCCAGCGCCGGCCCGACCGCCAGGGCTTCCTGCTGAAGAAGGGCGAGCTGAACCCCTCGTACCAGCGCCGCTGGTTCGTCCTACGCGGGAATCTCCTCTTCTACTTCGAGCGAGCCGGGGAGAGCGAGCCGCAGGGCCTGGTGCTGCTGGAGGGGTGCGTGGTGGAGCTGTGCGAGTCGGCCACTGAGGGCTTCCC
>NC_092725.1:3611797-3656797 GCF_047496885.1 Scyliorhinus torazame | reverse complement strand
GGATATGTACTCCCTTCTCCGCTTTGCCATTGGATTGGGGGTACAGGGGACTGGCTGTCACATGGGCAAAATTGTACCGCCTGGCAAAGTTGGACCATTCCTGGCTTGCGAAGCAGGGGCCATTGTCCGACATCACAGTGAGTGGGATGCCGTGACGAGCAAATGTGTCCTTACAGGCATGGATGACTGCAGACGATGTGATGTTGTGTAAACGTACCACCTCCGGGTAGTTTGAAAAGTAGTCCACAATCAGGACATAGTCCCTGCCCAGCGCGTGGAACAGGTCGATGCCCACCTTGGTCCATGGTGATGTGACCAACTCATGGGGCTGCAGGGTCTCACGTGGTTGGGCCGGCTGGAAGCGCTGACAAGTGGGGCAGTTGAGCACTGTGTTGGTGATGTCGTCATTAATGCCGGGCCAGTACACTGCCTCTCGGGCCCGTCGGCGGCACTTTTCCACGCCAAGGTGGCCCTCGTGTATTTGTTCCAGGACAAGTTGGCGCATGGTATGTGGGATGATAATGTGGTCAAGTTTCAGAAGAACCCCGTCTACTACCGCCAGATCATCTCTGACGTTATAGAACTGAGGGCATTGGCCCTTGAGCCACCCGTCCGTTAGGTGGCGCATGACGCGCAGTAGCAAAGGGTCAGCCGCCGTCTCGCGGCGAATTTGGACGAGGCGTTCATCCGTGGCAGGTAGATTGGAGGCCACGAAGGCCACATGGGCGTCAACCTGGCAGACGAATCCCGCTGGGTCACATGGAGTGTTGACTGCCCTGGAGAGAGCATCAGCGATGATGAGGTCTTTGCCCGGGGTGTATACCAGCTGGAAGTCATATCGCCGGAGCTTGAGAAGAATACGCTGGAGGAGAGGCATCATGTCGTTCAAGTCTTTCTGGATTATATTGACCAGCGGGCGATGGTCGGGCTCGATGGTGAATTGAGGAAGTCCGTACACATAATCATGAAACTTAACCACACTGGTCAGAAGGCCCAGGCACTCCTTTTCGATCTGCGCGTATTGCTGCTCTGTGGGGGTCATGGCGCGTGACGCATATGCAACGGGGGCCCATGATGAGGCCTCATTGCATTGCAGGAGCACTGCCCCAATGCCGGATTGGCTGGCATCGGTCGAAATTTTGGTCTCCTTTGCTGGATCAAAGAAAGCTCAGACCAGGGCCGTGGTGGACAGGGAGCCATTGGAAGTCTGTCGCCTTCCTGAGCAGGTTCCTGAGAGCCGTGGTATGAGAGGCGAGGTTAGGGATGAACTTCCCTAAAAAGTTGACCATGCCCAGAAATCGGAGGACCGCCTTCTTGTCCTCTGGTGTTTTCATGGCTGTGATAGCAGCCATCTTGTCCGCATCCGACTGCACACCCAACTGGGCGATGTGGTCCCCGAGGAACTTGAGTTCCGTTTGACCAAAAGAGCATTTGGCCCTGTTGAGGCAGAGGCCCTGCTCACGTATACGTTTGAACACGCGCTGGAGGCGACTGACATGCTCCTGCGGGGTGGTGGACCAAATGATTATGTCGTCGACATAGACGTGAACACCTTCAATGCCTTCCATCATTTCTCCCTGTGGTAATACCAGGTATTGCGGTACCTGAGAGGTGAATGACCATTGGCTAGACCCAGGAGTCTACCATTGGCTGATGTACATAGCTCCGCCCTGAGAGGCGGAGTATAAGAACCGATGCCATCCCAGCAGCCTTCACTTTCTGTATCGAAGCTGCTGGGTACAGTTCTAGCTGATTAAAGCCTATTAGTTATGACTCACCTTGTCTCGAGAGTAATTGATTGCGCATCAATTTAATCTGCTACAACTTCAGTGAAGGGATGGATCTCCGTATCAAACCGGAGTGCCTTCAGCTCAGCCCCCACGCGGGCAACTCTGCTGCTATCTTCAAACATTGGCTGCCGTGCTTTAAGGGCTACCTCGACACGGCCGCTGACACCCCCACTGAAAGACAAAAAATGCACCTTCTACGCTCGCGGGTCAGCCCTGGGATCTACCCTCTGATCGAGGAGGCGGAGAATTATACTGCAGCGATCGAGCTGCTAGAAGGACATTACATCCGCCCTGTGAACCAGGTCTACGTTCGTCACCTGCTGGCGACTAGGAGGCAAAGCCCCGAGGAAACGTTGGAAGACTTCTCCCGGGCGCTGCTGGTGCTGGGCCGAAACTGTGGCTGCCCGCCAGTTTCGGGGAGCGAGCACACGGAACGTTTGATCAGGGATGCTTTCGTGGCAGGTATGACTTCCCCCGACACCTGCCGCAGGCGCTTAGAAATGGACACTCTTGGACTTACTGAGGCACGGGCCCTGGTGGGGTTCATGGACGTTGCGTATAAAAACGCGCTGGCCTTTGCTCCCAGATGCGCGGCGGCCCCCTGGGCTGCGTGGCACCCCTCTGCGGCAGCTCCTCAGACCTTCCTTCTGACCCCGGAAGCCTGCGCGGCGAGACGGCCCGCTACCGCCGCCGGACACCGCTGTTTCTTCTGCGGGCAGGCGAATCATCCCCGCCCGCGCTGCCCGGCCCGCACTGCCTCCTGCAAAGGGGGCGGCAAGAAGGGCCACTATGTCACGGTCTGCCAGGCCCGCACCGTGGCCGCGGTCTCCAGCGAGTTTCGGAAGCCCCCCTTTCAGGCCCCGGCCCTCCAAAGCCCACCGCCACCCCCCCTATCCTCAGGCCGCGTGCGATCTGCGACCGCGGCCATTTTGCCCCCCGGCCACCACGCTGGACGGGTGGGCGCCGCCATTTTGTCCCTCACCGCCGCCATCTTCTTTGTCCCCGGACTCCATGTGCGACCCATGGCTGACGCCATCTTGGATGGGGCCTCAGGCCCCCAGCACAGCTGACTACATGCTGCCCGACCAGAACTCTCAATTACTTCAGCTGGCCTCGGTGACTCTGGACCAGAGTCGGCCCCGGACGCTTGCAACAGCTACAACGACGACCTCCATCAACGGCCACGAGACGTCGTGCTTGATCGACTCCGGGAGCATGGAGAGCTTTGTCCACCCCGACACGGTAAGGCGCTGTTCTCTTGTCACCCATCCCATAAACCAGAGGATCTCCCTGGCCTCCGGGTCACACGCGGTGGAGATAAAGGGGTTCTGCCTGGCGAACCTCGCTGTCCAAGGCCGGGAATTCCACAATTTCCGCCTGTACGTCCTGCCGCACCTCTGCGCAGCCACCCTCCTTGGGCTGGATTTCCAGTGCCATCTGCAAAGCCTGACCTTTAAATTGGGCGGCCCTATACCCCCCCTTACTGTCTGCGGCCTCGCGACCCTTAAGGTCGACCCGCCTTCCCTGTTTACGAACCTCACCCCGGATTGCAAACCCGTCGCCACCAGGAGCAGACGGTACAGCGCCCAGGACCGGACCTTCATCAGGTCAGAGGTCCAAAGGCTGCTGGTGGAAGGGGTCATCGAAGTGAGCAACAGCCCCTGGAGAGCTCAAGTAGTGGTGGTAAAGACCGGGGAGAAACATAGGATGGTCATTGACTACAGTCAGACCATCAACAGGTTTACGCAGCTGGACGCGTACCCTCTCCCCCGTATAGCCGACCTGGTAAACAGGATCGCGCAATACAAGGTTTTCTCCACGGTGGATCTCAAGTCTGCCTACCACCAGCTGCCCCTCCGTCATGGTGACCGCCAGTACACTGCCTTCGAAGCAGATGGGCGACTCTATCACTTCTTAAGGGTTCCCTTCGAACCGGGTCTCGGTCTTCCAGCGAGAGATGGACTGAATGGTTGACCGGTACAGCTTACGTACAACGTTCCCGTATCTGGATAACGTCACCATCTGCGGCCTTGACCAGCAGGACCACGACGCCAATCTCCGAAAATTTCTCCAGACCGCAAAAATCCTTAACCTCACATACAACAAGGATAAATGTGTGTTTAGCACCGACCGTCTAGCCATCCTCGGCTACGTAGTGCGAAGTGGAGTCATAGGCCCCGACCCTGAGCGCATGCGCCCCCTCATGGAGTTCCCCCTCCCTCACTGCCCCAAGGCCCTAAAGCGCTGCCTCGGGTTCTTCAGTTATTATGCACAATGGGTCCCTAATTACGCAGACAAAGCCCGACCCCTGATCCAGTCCACAACCTTCCCCCTGTCGATAGAGGCCCACCAGGCCGTCAGCCGCATCAAAGCAGACATTGCTAAAGCCACGATGCGCACCATCGACGAGTCCCTCCCCTTCCAGGTCGAGAGCGATGCGTCCGACGTAGCTCTGGCGGCCACCCTCAACCAAGCGGGCAGACCCGTGGCCTTCTTCTCCCGGACCCTCCAGGCTTCCGAAATCCGCCACTCCTCGGTCGAAAAGGAGGCCCAGGCCATAGTAGAAGCTGTGCGACACTGGAGGCATTACCTGGCCGGCAGGAGATTCACTCTCCTCACGGACCAACGGTCGGTGGCCTTCATGTTCGATGATGCGCAGCGGGGCAAGATTAAGAACGACAAGATCTTGCGGTGGAGGATCGAACTCTCCACCTATAACTACGAGATCTTGTACCGTCTGGGGGAGCTAAACGAGCCTCCTGATGCCCTGTCCCGCGGCACATGTGCCACTGCACAAGTGGACCACCTCCGAGCCCTCCACGAGGACCTCTACCACCTGGGGGTCACTCGTCTCTGTTACTTTATCAAGACCCGCAACCTGCCCTACTCCATCGAGGAGGTCAGGACCGTCACCAGGGACTGCCAAATCTGCGCGGAGTGCAAACCGCACTTCTACCGGCCAGAGAAAGCGCACCTGATAAAGGCTTCCTGTCCCTTTGAACGCCTCAGCATGGATTTCAAAGGCCCCCTCCCCTCCACCGATCGCAACACACACTTCCTGAACGTGATTGAAGAGTACTCCCGGTTCCCATTCGCCATCCCCTGCCCCGACATGACCACAACCACCGTCATCAAGGGTATCTTTACACTGTTCGGTTTCCCCGCATACATTCACAGTGATAGGGGGTCCTCCTTCATGAGCGACGAACTGCGTCAATTCCTGCTCAGCAAGGGCATTGCCTCGAGCAGGACGACCAGTTACAACCCCCGGGGTAACAGACAGGTAGAGAGGGAGAACGGAACGGTCTGGAAGACCGTCCTGCTGGCCGTACGGTCCAGGAATCTCCCAGTCTCCCGCTGGCAGGAAGTCCTCCCGGAGGCCCTCCACTCCATCCGGTCACTGCTCTGTACTACCACAAATCAGACACCTCATGAACGTCTCCTTGTTTTCTCCAGGAAGTCCTCCTCCGGGACCTCGCTCCCAACCTGGCTAGCGACACCCGGACCCATCCTGCTTCGGAGACACGTGCGGGCGCACAAGTCGGACCCGTTGGTCGAGAGGGTCCACCTGCTGCACGCCAACCCCCAGTACGCCTACGGAGCGTTCCCCGACGGCCGCCAAAACACGGTCTCCCTTCGGGACCTGCCGCCCGCAGGAGCCCCATGCGCCCCCGTACCAGTGCCCCCACCCCCACCCTCCCCGCAACACCTGACCGGAAAGTCAGTACTCACGCCGCCCCTGCCTCGGCCCGAACAAGCGCCCCCCCCCATGCCCCCCGCCCTGCCCACTTTTTGCCCCAACAGCGCCGCCTCGGGGTGACGAAGCTGCCTGGGAGGAAGACACCGCGTTCCCGGAGTCGCAACCGCCGGGGCCCCCACCAGGATCACCGCCAAAGCCCAGACGCTTCAGAAGGACGACCAGGCCACCCGATCGACTGATTGCTGCACCATAAACACTTCTTCTGTTACCCTCGACATCACGGTACCTCCATACCTGGTCCTACCATGCAAAAGGCGACATTAACGCTGGCCATCACCCCGCTGGGTTCTTTTTTAACAGGGGGTGAATGTGGTGATACCAGGTATTGCAGTACCTGAGAGGTGGATGACCATTGACCCAGGAGTCTACCTTTGGCTGATGCACATAGCTCCGCCCTGAGAGGCGGGGTATAAGAACCAATGCCGTCCCAGCAGCCTTCACTGTCTGTATCGAAGCTGCTGGGAACAGTTCTAGCTGATTAAAGCCGATTAGTTATGACTCACCTTGTCTCGAGAGTAATTGATTGCGCATCAATTCCATAATCCTGTGGAACACTTCTGAAGCAGATATGATCCCAAACGGCATCCTGTTGTAACAATATCTGCCAAAGGGGGTATTAAATGTACACAGTTTCCTGCTGGATTTGTCGAGCTGGATTTGCCAGAATCCTTTTGAGGCGTCGAGTTTGGTGAAGAGCTTGGCGCGAGCCATCTCACATGTGAGCTCTTCGCGCTTGGGAATTGGATAATGCTCCCTCATGATATTGCGATTTAGATCCTTGGGATCAATGCAAATTCTCAATTTGCCGGAAGGCTTTTTTACACATACCATGGAACTGACCCAGTCGGTTGGTTCCGTGTCTTTGGAGATCACTCCTTGGTTCTGGAGGTCCTGCAGCTGCTGCTTGAGGCGGTCCTTAAGGGGTGCTGGGACCCTGCGAGGTGCGTGCACCACAGGCGTGGCATTCTGTTTCAATAAGATCTTGTAGGTGTACGGGAGCGTGCCCATGCCCTCGAAGATGTCGCGGTGCTGGTCGATGATGGCGTCGAGTTGCGCCCTGAAGTCAGTGTCCTGAAAGGCAGACGTGTCATCAGGAGAGAGAGAGTGAACTCTCCGAACGAGGTTCAACAGCTTGCATGCCTGCACACCAAGCAAGGAGGCTTTCGAGGAGCCCACGATTTCAAAGGGAAGGATGGCTTTGGGTGACCTGTGCGTCACTTCAAGTTGGCACGAGCCGCTGGCAGCAATGGCATTGCCATAATAATCTAATAGCTGGCAGGCTGATGGGAGGATGGCTGGTTTGACACAAAGGCTTTGGAGGTCAGACCGCGCAATGAGATTGACGGAGGTGTTAGATGTTTTAGTCGCTGTGAAGTGAAGAGTCCAAAGTTGTTGTTCCTTTTCACCAAACACCATTTATTTCACTTCCACAGCCTCTGCACAAAACTCTTAACAACACACCACCTCCCAGAGGCCACCTGAAGCCCCTTTACATATCAGTGTCAATTACTGGATACTTAATATAAATGAGACAACTAATTGCAATGTCTCTTAACCCATTACTTAACAGGAGGCACCAGTGTCCAGGTGGAATCGTATTTGGGACCAGTTGACCGTCAGGGTGGCACACCACTCATCGTCTGGATCGATGCTGTACACCGACAGCGGCTGGTGTCTTTGCTTCGGGGACAGCCTGTTTTTCGTTACGACACCGACTCGAAAAGGCGCCTTCGGGTCCTCGGTGTCACTGCTGTGTGGGAGGTCCGCATCGGACTCGGTGACCAGGGGTTGAATTGCCCGGACATTCCTGCGAGGCTGGCTGAAGCGATATGAGTTGGCAGGCTGAGCTGCTCGGCAGAATGCAGCATAGTGGCCAAGTCTGCCACATCTTAGGCATTGTCGAGATTTGGCAAGGCATTGCCGCTTTAAATGGGCGGAGCCACAGTTGCCGCACGTTGTAGCGTCGGCACGTTCGCTGCGCCACCGCGCATGCGAGGTGCGGTCGTGCGTGGTGCGCGCCTGCGCATTACGTTCTTCGACGTCGCCGTCCCCTCGTTTGGTGCGCTCAAGCGCGGGAGTCCGCGAAAAGCGCACAAAATGGCCGCCCTCATCCAGGCTGAGGCCCTGGAGTTGCTCAATTGCTTGGACCTGTTCCCGCTCATGGGGACCTTGCCGCGCCGTTTCAGCCACTAGGATGTGGGAATACCGACTCGTGGCATTTTCGTGTAGCACGTAGGTCTCAATGGCGGTCACTAGGGTGAGCTGCTTTACTTTGAGGAGCTGCTGACGTAGGGGGTCCGGCTGAACACCGAAAACGATCTGGTCGCGTATCATGGAGTTGGAGGTGGGCCCGTAGCTGCAAGACTGCGCAAGGATGCGCAGGTGCGTGAGAAAGGATTGGAAAGGTTCAGCCTTACCTTGCAAATGCTGTTGGAACACGCAGCGCTCAAAACTTTCATTCACCTACGCTGCAGTGAGTGTCAAACGTGAGGAGGACCGTCTTGAACTTCGTTTTATCTTCATCATCCGCAAAGGTGAGAGAATTGAAAATGTGGATGGCATGGTCCCCGGCCGTGGCGAGGAAGAGACCGATCTTCCTGGTATCCGAGGCAGCTTCCCGGTCTGTGGCCTCAAGGAAGAGCTGGAAGCGCTGTTTGAATATAGTCCAGTTGGCCCCGAGGTTGCTGGCGATGCGGAGCGGCGGCGGCGGGCTGATGTTGTCCATGTTGCAGGATGACGGAATGCTGGCGGAAGGCAGATCACTTGCAGGTAGGTCTAAGAAGTGCCAATATCCCTCAACTCCTGGTACCATGTTGTGTTGGGCGCTCTGGATCCGTGGAACACATACAGGTCACCAACACTTGAAATCGTGCAACACTATTTTATTGAGTCATTAACAGTTTAAAATACTCTCACTGTGGGTTAACACGATAGTAGCTTTAACTAAAGACCTTTGCCTTGTCCTAACCAGTCGATGCACTCAGCACATGGTGAATGTCTGCTGCAGGCTGTGAGCTCTGTCCTACGAGGAAGCTGCAGCTCGATTGAGCGGGAACTCTGATGCCCCCTGTCTTTATCGTGCGTGTGCTCTAACTGGTGATTGGCTGCGGTGTTGTGTGTGTTGATTGGTCCCACTGTGTGTCCATCAGTGTGTGTCTGCACCATGATATACTGGTGTGTATTATGACACTGACTCTATCTCATCATGTGTGGCTGCCTGATCTGTAAATTCGCTGTCGTCGCAATAAACATCTGATTTTGGGACCGATATGTCTATCCATCTCTCTGTCTCTCTCCAGCTCGCTCTCTTTCTGATTCGCCATCTCTCCCTTACTTCCACTCTCTCCGTCTCTCGTTCCCTCCATCTTTCTCTCTCTCTTCATATCTCCAACTCCTTGTCCCTTGCTCTGTCTCGCACCTACCCTCCCTCTCTGTCTCTCTTTCTGTCTCTCTCTCTGTCTCTGTTTCTCTCTCTCTGTCTCTGTTTCTCTCTCTCTGTCTCTCTCTCTCTCGCTCTCTCTCTCCCTCTGTTTCTCTCTCGCTGTTTTTCTCTCTGTCTCCCTTGCTCACTCGCTGTCTCTCTCTCGCTCGTTCTCTGTTTCTCTCGCTCTGTCTCTCTCTCTGTCACTCTCTCTGTCTCTGTTTCTCTCTCTCTGTCTCTCTCTCTCTCGCTCTCTCTCTCTCCCTCTGTTTCTCTCTCGCTGTCTTTCTCTCTGTCTCCCTTGCTCACTCGCTGTCTCTCTCTCGCTCGTTCTCTGTTTCTCTCGCTCTGTCTCTCTCTCTCTCTCCCTCGCTCGCTCTCTGTTTCTCTCTCTCTGTCTTTCTCTCTCTCTCTCCCTTGCTCACTCTCTGTCTCTCTCTCTCTCTCACTCGCTCTCTGTTTCTCTCGCTCTGTCTCTCTCTCTCTCTCTCTCACTCGCTCTCTGTTTCTCTCGCTCTGTCTCTCTCTCTCTCTCTCTTCCTCACTCGCTCTCTGTTTCTCTCGCTCTGTCTCTCTCTCTCTCTCTCTCTTCCTCACTCGCTCTCTGTTTCTCTCGCTCTGTCTCTCACCCTCTCCCCGCTCCCTCTCTATCTCTTCCTCTGCCTCTTTCAAGATATCTTAACCCTGGTTTGTCCAATTGGGAAGCTTTCTAATATGTGGACTTCTATATCCGGGAGGGTTTGGAGGATTCTGTCATTCTACACAGGCCAGACTCAATTGATACTGACCCTACAACTGTGCGGCACTCCCTCAGTGCTGACCCTCTGACAGTGCGGCACTCCCTCAGTACTGATCCTCTGACAGTGCAGCACTCCCTCAGTACTGACCCTCTGACAGTGCGACACTCCCTCAGTACTGACCCTCTGACAGTGCGGCACTCCCTCAGTACTGACCCTCTGACAGTGCAGCACTCCCTCAGTACTGACCCTCTGACAGTGCAGCACTCCCTCAGTACTGACCCTCTGACAGTGCGGCACTCCCTCAATACTGACCCTCTGACAGTGCGGCACTCCCTCAGTACTGACCCTCTGACAGTGCAGCACTCCCTCAGTACTGACCCTCTGACAGTGCAGCACTCCCTCAGTACTGACCCTCTGACAGTGCGGCTCTCCCACAGTACTGACCCACTGACAGTGCGGCACTCCCTCAGTACTGACCCTCTGCCAGTGCGGCACTCCCTCAGTACTGACCCTCTGACAGTGCGGCACTCCCTCAGTACTGACCCTCTGCCAGTGCGGCACTCCCTCAGTACTGACCCTCTGACAGTGCAGCACTCCCTCAGTACCGACCCTCTGACAGTGCGGCACTCCCTCAGTACTGACCCTCTGACAGTGCAGCACTCCCTCAGTACTGACCCTCTGACAGTGCGGCACTCCCTCAATACTGACCCTCTGACAGTGCGGCACTCCCTCAGTACTGACCCTCTGACAGTGCAGCACTCCCTCAGTACTGACCCTCTGACAGTGCAGCACTCCCTCAGTACTGACCCTCTGACAGTGCGGCTCTCCCACAGTACTGACCCACTGACAGTGCGGCACTCCCTCAGTACTGACCCTCTGCCAGTGCGGCACTCCCTCAGTACTGACCCTCTGACAGTGCGGCGCTCCCACAGTACTGACCCTCTGACAGTGCGGCGCTCCCTCAGTACTGACCCTCTGACAGTGCGGCGCTCCCTCAGTACTGACCCACTGACAGTGCGGCACTCCCTCAATACTGACCCTCTGACAGTGCGGCGCTCCCTCAGTACTGACCCTCAGACAGTGCAGCACTCCCTCAGTACTGACCCTGTGACAGTGCGGCACTCCCTCAGTACTGACCCTCTGACAGTGCGGCGCTCCCTCAGTACTGACCCTCTGACAGTGCGGCACTCCCTCAGCACTGACCCTCTGACAGTGCGGCACTCCCTCAGTACTGACCCTCTCACAGTGCGGCACCCCTTCAATACACAGATAGAGAGCGTTAGAGAGAGACATCCCCAGATACAGGAGTGTGTGTGTGAGAGAGAGAGAGAGGGTTAGAGAGACCTCCTCAGATACAGGAGTGTGTGTGTGAGAGAGAGAGAGAGAGAGGGTTAGAGAGACCTCCCCAGATACAGGAGTGTGTGAGAGAGAGAGAGGGTTAGAGAGACCTCCCCAGATACAGGAGTGTTTAAGAGAGAGAGAGAGAGAGAGGGTTAGAGAGACCTCCCCAGATACAAGAGTGTGTGTGAGAGAGAGAGAGAGAGTTAGAGAGACCTCCCCAGATAGAGGAGTGTGTGTGAGAGAGTGAGTGGGTTGGAGAGACCTCCCCAGATACAGGAGTGTGTGTGTGAGAGAGAGAGGGTTAGAGAGACCTCCCCAGATACAGGAGTGTGTGAGAGAGAGAGAGGGGGTTCGAGAGACCTCCCCAGATAAAGGAGTGTGTGTGAGAGAGAGAGGGGGTTAGAGAGACCTCCCCAGATACAGGGGTATGTGTGTGAGAGAGAAAGAGAGGGGGTTAGAGAGACCTCCCCAGATACAGGAGTGTGTGTGTGAGAGAGAGAGAGGGGGTTAGAGAGACCTCCCCAGATACAGGAGTGTGTGTGAGAGAGAGAGAGAGGGGGTTAGAGAGACCTCCCCAGATACAGGAGTGTGTGTGTGAGAGAGAGAGAGGGTTAGAGAGACCTCCCCAGATACAGGAGTGTGTGTGAAAGAGATAGAGAGAGAGAGGGTTAGAGAGACCTCCCCAGATACAGGAGTGTGTGTGTGAGAGAGAGAGAGGGTTAGAGAGACCTCCCCAGATACAGGAGTGTGTGTGTGAGAGAGAGAGAGGGGGTTAGAGAGACCTCCCCAGATACAGGAGTGTGTGTGAGAGAGAGAGAGAGGGGGTTAGAGAGACCTCCCCAGATACAGGAGTGTGTGTGAGAGAGAGAGAGGGTTAGAGAGACCTCCCCAGATACAGGAGTGTGTGTGAAAGAGAGAGAGAGGGTTAGAGAGACCTCCCCAGATACAGGAGTGTGTGTGTGAGAGAGAGAGAGAGACAGAGAGGGTTAGAGAGACCTCCCCAGATACAGGAGTGTGTGTGAGAGAGAGAGAGAGAGAGGGTTAGAGGGACCTCCCCAGACACAGGAGTGTGTGTGAGAGAGAGAGAGAGGGTTAGAGAGACCTTCCCAGATACAGGAGTGTGTGAGAGAGAGAGAGAGGGGGTTAGAGAGACCTCCCCAGATACAGGAGTGTGTGTGAGAGAGAGAGAGAGAGAGGGTTAGAGAGACCTCCCCAGATACAGGAGTGTGTGTGAGAGAGAGAGAGAGAGAGAGGGTTAGAGAGACCTCCCCAGATACAGGAGTGTGTGTGTGTGAGAGAGAGAGAGAGGGTTAGAGAGACCCTCCCAGATACAGGAGTGTGTGAGAGAGAGAGAGAGGGGGTTAGAGAGACCTCCCCAGATACAGGAGTGTGTGTGTGAGAGAGAGAGAGGGTTAGAGAGACCTCCCCAGATACAGGAGTGTGTGTGAAAGAGAGAGAGAGAGAGAGAGGGTTAGAGAGACCTCCCCAGATACAGGAGTGTGTGTGTGAGAGAGAGAGAGAGAGAGGGTTAGAGAGACCTCCCCAGATACAGGAGTGTGTGTGAAAGAGAGAGAGAGAGAGAGGGTTAGAGAGACCTCCCCAGATACAGGAGTGTGTGTGTGTGAGAGAGAGAGAGAGGGTTAGAGAGACCCTCCCAGATACAGGAGTGTGTGAGAGAGAGAGAGAGGGTTAGAGAGACCTCCCCAGATACAGGAGTGTGTGTGAAAGAGAGAGAGAGAGAGAGAGGGTTAGACAGACCTCCCCAGATACAGGAGTGTGTGTGAAAGAGAGAGAGAGAGAGAGAGGGTTAGAGAGACCTCCCCAGATACAGGAGTGTGTGTGTGAGAGAGAGAGAGAGAGAGAGAGGGTTAGAGAGACCTCCCCAGATACAGGAGTGTGTGTGAGAGAGAGAGAGAGAGGGTGAGAGAGACCTCCCCAGATACAGGAGTGTGTGACAGAGAGAGAGAGAGAGAGAGAGGGTTAGAGAGACCTCCCCAGAATCAGGAGAATGAAAGGGTTAACAGTGTCACAGTTGTTAGCACTGTTGCTTCACACCTCCAGTGTCCCAGGTTTGATTCCCCGCTGGGTCACTGTCTGTGCGGAGTCTGCACATCCTCCCCGTGTGTGCGTGGGTTTCCTGCGGGTTCTCCGGTTTCCTCCCACAGTCCAATGCTGGGCAGGTTGGGTGGGGTTACGGAGACAGGCCGGGTGTTTGGGAGTAGGTAGTGTGCTCTTTCCGAGGGTCGGTGAAGACTCGGTGGGCTGAATGGTCTCCTTGTGTTCGAAGTGTATTAATACTGTGGGGGGTGGAAGCTTTTCGAGAATGTCACACATTTAGAAATAGCAGAACGGGAAGGGCATCGCTCAGAAACCACAGCTTCTGTTAGTTCCGGTGTTCAGTTTGTCAAAACCGCTGTGTGTTCCCCGGTGTCACATTCGTCTCTCGTTACTTCAAAGAGAGAGAGAAAGCAAGGAGGCATTGGCCCAGAGCTGTGTGCTTTTGGTGTATTGGCCATGCTAAATTGTATCGAACCTTAGTTAGGTCACACTTGGAGTATAGTGTTCAATTCTGGTCGCCACACTACCAGAAGGATGTGGAGGCTTTAGAGAGGGCGCAGAAGAGATTTACCAGGATGTTGCCTGGTATGGAGGGCATTAGCTATGAGGAGCGGTTGAATAAACTCGGTTTGTTCTCACTGGAACGACGGAGGTTGAGGGGCGACCTGATAGAGGTCTACAAAATTATGAGGGGCATAGACAGAGTGGATAGTCAGAGGCTTTTCCCCAGGGTAGAGGGATCAATTATTGGGGACATAGGTTTAAGGTGCGAGGGGCAAGGTTTAGAGGAGATGTACGAGGCAAGTTTTATACGCAGAGGGTAGTGGGTGCCTGGAACTCGCTGCCGGAGGAGGTGGTGGAAGCAGGGACGAGAGTGACATTTAAGGGGCATCTTGACAAATACATGAATAGGATGGGAATAGAGGGATACGGACCCAGGAAGTGTAGAAGATTGTAGTTTAGTCGGGCAGCATGGTCGGCACGGGCTTGGAGGGCCGAAGGGCCTGTTCCTGTGCTGTACTTTTCTTTGTTCTTTGTTCTTTGTAAATTGCCCCTTAGTGTCCAAAGATGTGTAGGTTAGATGAATAGGTCAAAGGGATAGGGCGGGGGAGTGAGCTTGGGTGAAGTACTCTTTCAGAGGGTCAGTGCACACTTGAAGGGCCGAATGGCCTCCTTTTGCACATGTAGGGATTCGATGGATTCTCTGACTCATGATAGAGAGGGAGAGAGAGGGTGCGAGAGAACGAGGGGGAGTCTGGACACCAAGAGAGAGAGAGAGACAGAGAGAGAGAAACAGAGAGTGACACACAAGGCTGGTTTAGGGGCTGGTTTAGCACACTGGGCTAAATCGCTGGCTTTTAAAGCAGACCAAGGCAGGCCAGCAGCACGGTTCGATTCCCGTACCAGCCTCCCCGAACAGGTGCCGGAATGTGGCGACTAGGGGCTTTTCACAGTAACTTCATTTGAAGCCTACTTGTGACAATGAGCGGTTTTCATTTTCATTCATTTTTCAAAGTGAGCAAGCGATACAGAGAGAGAGAAAGAGATAGAGAGCGAGAGAGAGGGGCAGAGAGAGAGAGGGGCAGAGAGAGAGAGGGGCAGAGAGAGAGAGGGGCAGAGAGAGACAGAGACAGAGAGAGAGACAGAGAGAGAGACAAACAGAGAGACAGAGAGAGAGAAAGAGAGAGAGAGACAGTGAGAGAGTCAGTGAGAGAGAAACAGAGAGAGACACACAAAGTGAGCAAGCAAGACAGAGAGAGCGAGAGAGAGGGGCAGAGAGAGAGACAGAGAGAGAGGGACAAACAGAGAAAGAGACAGAGCGAGAGAAAGAGAGAGAGACAGACAGAGAGAGAGAGTGTGCAAGAGAACGAGGAGTCTGGACAGAGAGAGAGAGGCAGTGAGAGTCAGTGAGAGAGAGAGAAACAGAGAGACAAAGTGAGCAAGCGAGACAGAGAGAGACAAAGAGAGAGAGAGAGCGAGAGAGAGGGGCAGAGAGAGACAGAGAGAGATAGAGAGCGAGAGAGAGATGGGCAGAGAGAGAGAGAGACAGAGAGACAAAGTGAGCAAGCGAGACAGAGAGTGACAAAGAGAGATAGCGAGAGAGAGAGGGGCAGAGAGAGAGAGAGACAAAGTGAGCAAGCGAGACAGAGAGAGATAGAGAGCGAGAGAGAGAGGGGCAGAGAGAGAGAGAAAGAGAGAGACAGAGAGACAAAGAGAGCGAGACAGAGAGAGAGAGTGTGAGAGAGAACGAGGAGAAGTCTGGACACAGGGAGACAGAGAGATGAGACAGAGAGTGGCAGAGAGAGGGAGACAGAGAGAGGTGTAATGTTCGTGTCGGATGGCCTGATATATATTACAAGAACACTTGTAGCTAAAGCTATAAACGATTTATTAACATTAACTGTGGGTCAAATATATACAAAACAACAGATGAATAAGAGTGTGAACATACACAAGCAAACTCTCTCTTCCAGCTCTCCAGTCAGTCTAACGTCACCTGACTCTAACATTTATATGTTCTCCTAATGAGACTCCTAGTGGTCAGTCGGTGAATTACAACACAACCACGATATCACCACATCCCCTTTCCTTTGAAGGAATAAATTGATACATTATCATCAGTATATTTAGATGTGATATCATTAGCCTGTGAGTCTAACAGTATTTCCTTTAATTTTTAAAACTGGTTTAACAAATGTATGTGTATATATATATTTATATATGTACAAGAACAAATAGTCCAAATCTACAAATTGAGTCGATCCGGTTTTCTTCTGCCTCTGGCTAATCTTCTCAAAGTTTGACCCTGCTGCTCAGGAACTTGTCGATTCAACGTTGTCCATGACATTCTCACGCTCAGGGACTGCTGAACTATCTGACACTGCAGCCGACGTTGATTCTGACGTAGATTCGTCACCCGTCCCGTTGCTGTGAAAGTCTTCTCTGGTTTTCAAGAGGGCGCGACGATTCCTTCTTCAAACCAACCCTCCCTCTGTCTGTACATTGCAGGAACGAGGTGCTACGTCTTCAAGTACAACGGCTTTTCTCGACCAATTGCCTGAATCTTCTACTCTCAGAATGTCATCACTACTCAAGAGGTGGTAAAGCTCTCCACACTCCGTCATAGACCTGCTTTTGTTTTGCTTCAATGTTTCGCATTTCCTGCCGTACCACTGCACTCGCAGTACTTTTCCAAGTGTGGAAGTGTGGTAGGCAACCTTCTATTCATGAGTAACTCTGCTGCCGGTCTACCGTGTAGCAATGGTGATGCTCTGTAACGCAATAGTGCGAGATATGGATCAGATTGGCTGTCCATTGCCTTCTTCAACAATCGCTGAACAATATGTCCACCTTTTTCGCTTTGACATTGGCTTGTGGGCACAACGGACTTGACGTGAACTGCTTGCCGTTATGTTAGACCAGAGAGCCATGTCGGGATAGTTTGAAAAATAGTGTGCGATAATTAAATAACCTTTCCCTCATAGGTGAAGGAGATCCATAGCTTAGAACATAGAACATAGAACATAGAACAGTACAGCACAGAACAGGCCCTTCGGCCCTCGATGTTGTGCCGAGCATTGTCCGAACCCAAGATCAAGCTGTCCCACTCCCTGTCATTCTGGTGTGCTCCACGTGCCTATCCAATAACCGCTTGAAAGTTCCTAAAGTGTCCGACTCCACTATCACAGCAGGCAGTCCATTCCACACCCCAACCACTCTCTGAGAAAAAGGAACAGGGCGGGATTCTCCGACCCCCCGTCGGGTCGGAGAATCGCCGGAGGCTGGCGTGAATGCCGTCCCCGCCGGTTGCCGAATTCTCCGGCACTGGATATTCGGCGGGGGCGGGAATCGCACCGCGCCGGTTGGCGGGGCCCCCCCCCCCGGCGATTCTCCGGCCCGCGATGGGCCGAAGTCCCGCTGCTGGAATGCCTGTCCCGCCGGCGTGGATTAAACCACCTCTCTTACCGGCGGGACAAGGCGGCGCGGGCGGGCTCCGGGGTCCTGGGGGGGGGGCGCGGGGCGATCTGGCCCCGGGGGGGTGCCCCCACGGTGGCCTGGCCCGCGATCGGGGCCCGCCGATCCGCGGGCGGGCCTGTGCCGTGGGGGCACTCTTTTCCTTCCGCCTTCGCCACGGTCTCCACAATGGCGGAGGCGGAAGAGACCCCCTCCACTGCGCATGCGCGGGGATGCCGTGAGCGGCCGCTGACGCTCCCGCGCTTGCGCCGCCCAGCAAAGTAATTTCCGCGCCAGCTGGCGGGGCACCAAAGGCCTTTCCCGCCAGCTGGCGGGGCGGAAATCAGTCCGGCGCGGGCCTAGCCCCTCAAGGTTAGGGCTCGGCCCCTCAGGATGCGGAGGATTCCACACCTTTGGGGCGGCGCGATGCCGGACTGATTCGCGCCGTTTTTGGCGCCGGTCGGCGGACATCGCGCCGATTGCGGAGAATCCCGCCCCCTACCTCGGACATCCCTCCTATATCTCCCACCCTGAACCTTATAGTTATGTAACAGCTACATCCACCCGAGGGAAAAGTCTCTGAACGTCCACTCTATCTATCCCCCGCATCATAGGGGCTGTTTAGCACAGGGCTAAATCGCTGGCTCTGAACGTCCACTCTATCTATCCCCCGCATCATAGGGGCTGTTTAGCACAGGGCTAAATCGCTGGCTTTGAAAGCAGACCAAGGCAGGCCAGCAGCACGGTTCGATTCCCGTACCAGCCTCCCCGAACAGGCGCCGGAATGTGGCGACTAGGGGCTTTTCACAGTAACTTCATTGAAGCCTGCTTGTGACAATAAGCGGTTTTCATTTCATTTCATTTTTCATTTCATTTCACTTTTTCATCTTTTACACCTCTATTAAGTCGCCTCTCATCCTCCTCCGCTCCGCTTCTTTCTGCGGTAAGTCAGATATTTGCATAGGTTCTCTTGTTTGCTTGCAACAATGCGTCTGGCATGTGTCACAACAACTGACCACCCTGTCAATATCCTGGTTTATACCTGGCCAGTAAACAGAGTCACCAGCTCTCCGTTTACACTTCTCAATCCCGAGATGTCCTGCGTGTATCCTCTTTAAGTACATCCTTGTGAAGAGATTGAGGCATAACTATCGTTTTCAAAGGAAGCACCACTCCATTAATGTTACTGAGTTCAGATCTTATATTGTAGCACTCCACACATTGCCCTCTGGGCCAGTGTGAGTTGATGTTCCTCATCACCTCTTGAAGAGTTTGATCCTTCCTGGATCTCACATAGTTTCGTACCTGATACTGGGAGGAGTGTGGAAATAAGATTGACATGCACACACGCGCAGGCGTGGAATTTCTCCAAGCCGTCAACTAAACCGAGGTGTTCTTCTTCGAGTTGAGCGTACCTCTGCTCTGTTATCGTCATGGATCGTGATGCGACTGGCTTCCAATCGTCATGCTTGGGTGGCAGAAGAACTGCTCCTAGACCATCTTTCGACGTGTCTGTTGACACTTTAACCTGTTTAGATAAGTCAAAGAGTGTGAGAACTGGTGTGGTGGTTACTGAAGCCTTGAGCTTCTTCCACCCTTGTTCCTCAGTCACAGTGAAATCCGTTGTCTTGTGCAGGAGGCCACGTAGCTGTGTTGTTTTTGCTGACGGGTTTGGAATGAATTTTCCGACAGAATTGATCTCACTTAAGATGGCTTTCTTGCCGTGTGGTTTTGGCATGTTGAGAGTTGCTTGGATTTTGTTCTTGGCGGGTTCAATGCCGCGCGATGAGAGCTCGTCGCCGAGGAATGTGACCCCAGTTACTCCAAATTGGCACTTTTGCTTGTTTGCCCGTTTTTCCTGACGCTCGATGACATCATCCACGTGCACCTTCGATGCCTTCGATTATGTGCTCCATGGCACAGCGAAAAATTTCTGCTACCAAATCTATGCCAAACAGCATTCTCAGAAAGCAATGACGTCCAAATGGCGGGTTAAAAGTGCAGTATTTTGTCCATTGTCCCTCTGGATTTAGCTGCCATAAACCTTGAGATGCGTCAAGTTTTGTAAAGAATTATGCACCAGCCATCTCAGATGTGCTTTCCTCCCACTTTAGTATTTGGTAGTGCTCGCTTTTGATATTCTCGTTAAGACCTTTGGGATCCAAACATATACGAATATCGCCATTCTTTTCTTTACACATGCCGTGGAGTTTACCCAGACAGTAGGTTCTTCTACCTTTCTGATTACTTTTAATGTTGTCATTCTGTCGAGCCCCTATTTGAGGTGATCCCGAAGGGGTGCAGATACTCGTCTTTGTGCCTGAATCACAGGTTTGCATCCTCTTCGAGTTGTAGGTGACTGGTAGTGTACCAAAACCTGTGAACACATCGCTGAAATTGGAGGCAATTTGCTCAAAATCATTGGAGTACTGCTCCAATCCTGTGTGGATGTCAAATACCAACTGCATTGATTCTTCACAGGATGGATCACCGAATAATGAGCGTGAGACAGAGAGCGCGAGACAGAGAGCGCAAGACAGGGAGCGCGAGACAGGGAGCGCGGGACAGGGAGCACGAGACAGAGCGTGAGACAGAGAGAGAAAGAGACCAAGGGTGAATCAAGACAGAGAGAGACAGAGAGCGCGAGACAGAGAGCACGAGACAGAGAGCGCGAGACAGAGGGCACGAGACAGAGGGCGCGGGACAGAGAGCGTGGGACAGAGAGCGCGGGACAGAGAGCGCGGGACAGAGAGCGCGAGACAGAGAGCGCGGGACAGAGAGCGCGGGACAGAGAGCACGGGACAGAGAGCACGGGACAGAGAGCACGAGACATTGAGCGCGGGACAGAGAGCGCGAGACAGAGAGCGCGAGACAGAGAGCGCGGGACAGAGAGCGCGGGACAGAGAGCGCGGGACAGAGAGAGCGAGACAGAGAGAGCAAGACAGAGAGCGCGGGACAGAGAGCGCGGGACAGAGAGCGCGGGACATTGAGCGCGGGACAGAGAGCGCGAGACAGAGAGCGCGAGACAGAGAGCGCGGGACAGAGAGCGCGGGACAGAGAGCGCGGGACAGAGAGCGCGGGACAGAGAGCGCGGGACAGAGAGCGCGGGACAGAGAGCGCGGGACAGAGAGCGCGGGACAGAGAGCGCGGGACAGAGAGCGCGGGACAGAGAGCGCGGGACAGAGAGCGCGGGACAGAGAGCGCGGGACAGAGGGCATAATACAGAGAGAGCGAGACAGAGAGCGCGGGACAGAGAGCGCGAGACAGAGGCCGCGAGACAGAGGCCGCGAGACAGAGAGAGCGAGACAGAGGCCGCGAGACAGAGAGCGAGACAGAGAGCGCGGGACAGAGAGCGCGAGACAGAGGCCACGAGACAGAGAGCGCGGGACAGAGAGCGCGGGACAGAGAGCGCGGGACAGAGAGCGCGAGACAGAGGGCGCGAGACAGAGAGCGTGAGACAGGGAGCGCGAGACAGAGGCCGCGAGACAGAGAGCGCGGGACAGAGAGCGCGGGACAGAGAGCGCGAGACAGAGGGCGCGAGACAGAGAGCGCGGGACAGAGGGCGCGAGACAGAGAGCGCGGGACAGAGGGCGCGGGACAGAGGGCGCGAGACAGAGGCCGCGAGACAGAGGCCGCGAGACAGAGAGAGCGAGACAGAGAGCGCGGGACAGAGAGCGCGGGACAGAGAGCGCGAGACAGAGGCCGCGAGACAGAGAGCGCGGGACAGAGGCCGCGAGACAGAGGCCGCGAGACAGAGAGAGCGAGACAGAGAGCGCGGGACAGAGAGCGTGGGACAGAGAGAGTGAGACAGAGAGCGCGGGACAGAGAGCGCGAGACAGAGGCCACGAGACAGAGGCCGCGAGACAGAGAGAGCGAGACAGAGAGCGCGGGACAGAGAGCGTGGGACAGAGAGAGCGAGACAGAGAGCGCGGGACAGAGAGCGCGGGACAGAGAGCGCGGGACAGAGAGCGCGGGACAGAGGGAGCGAGACAGAGAGCGAGACAGAGGGCGCGAGACAGAGAGCGCGAGACAGAGGCCGCGAGACAGAGAGAGCGAGACAGAGAGCGCGGGACAGAGAGCGCGAGACAGAGAGCGCGAGACAGAGAGCGCGGGACAGAGAGCGCGGGACAGAGAGCGCGGGACAGAGAGCGCGAGACAGAGGCCGCGAGACAGAGGCCGCGAGACAGAGAGCGCGGGACAGAGAGCGCGAGACAGAGAGAGCGAGACAGAGAGCGCGGGACAGAGAGCGCGGGACAGAGAGCGCGGGACAGAGAGCGCGAGACAGAGAGCGCGGGACAGAGAGCGCGGGACAGAGAGCGCGGGACAGAGAGCGCGAGACAGAGGCCGCGAGACAGAGGGAGCGAGACAGAGAGCGCGGGACAGAGAGCGCGGGACAGAGAGCGCGGGACAGAGAGCGCGGGACAGAGAGCGCGGGACAGAGAGCGCGAGACAGAGGCCGCGAGACAGAGGCCGCGAGACAGAGGGAGCGAGACAGAGAGCGCGGGACAGAGAGCGCGGGACAGAGAGCGCGGGACAGAGAGCGCGGGACAGAGAGCGCGAGACAGAGGCCGCGAGACAGAGGGAGCGAGACAGAGAGCGTGGGACAGAGAGCGCGAGACAGAGAGAGCGAGAAAGAGAGCGCGGGACAGAGAGCGCGAGTCAGAGAGCGCGAGACAGAGAGCGCGGGACAGAGAGCGCGGGACAGAGGCCGTGAGACAGAGAGCGCGAGACAGAGGGCGCGAGACAGAGAGAGCGAGACAGAGAGCGCGGGACAGAGAGCGCGGGACAGAGAGCGCGAGACAGAGGCCGCGAGACAGAGGGAGCGAGACAGAGGCCGCGGGACAGAGAGCGCGGGACAGAGAGCGCGAGACAGAGGCCGCGGGACAGAGGCCGCGAGACAGAGGGAGCGAGACAGAGGCCGCGAGACAGAGGGAGCGAGACAGAGAGCGCGGGACAGAGAGCGCGGGACAGAGAGCGCGAGACAGAGGCCGCGGGACACAGAGCGCGGGACAGAGAGCGCGGGACAGAGAGCGCGAGACAGAGGGCGCGAGACAGAGAGCGCGGGACAGAGAGCGCGGGACAGAGGCCGCGGGACAGAGAGAGCGAGTCAGAGAGCGCGGGACAGAGAGCGCGGGACAGAGGCCGCGAGACAGAGAGCGTGGGACAGAGGCCGCGAGACAGAGAGCGCGAGACAGAGGCCGCGAGACAGAGAGCGCGGGACAGAGAGCGCGGGACAGAGGCCGCGAGACAGAGGCCGCGAGACTGAGGCCGCGAGACAGAGAGCGCGGGACAGAGAGCGCGGGACAGAGAGCGCGAGACAGAGGCCGCGAGACAGAGAGCGCGGGACAGAGAGCGCGAGACAGAGGGAGTGAGACAGAGAGCGCGAGACAGAGAGAGCGAGACATTGAGCGCGGGACAGAGAGCGAGACAGAGGCCGCGAGACAGAGAGCGCGGGACAGAGAGCGCGAGACAGAGAGCGCGGGACAGAGAGCGCGAGACAGAGGGAGCGAGACAGAGAGCGAGACAGAGGCCGCGAGACAGAGAGCGCGGGACAGAGAGCGCGAGACAGAGAGCGCGAGACAGAGAGCGCGAGACAGAGAGAGCGAGACAGAGAGCGCGGGACAGAGAGCGCGAGACAGAGAGCGCGGGACAGAGAGCGCGAGACAAAGGGAGCGAGACAGAGGCCGCGAGACAGAGGGAGCGAGACAGAGGGCGCGAGACAGAGGGAGCGAGACAGAGAGCGCGAGACAGAGGGCGCGAGACAGAGGGAGCGAGACAGAGAGCGCGAGACAGAGGGCGCGAGACAGAGAGCGCGGGACAGAGAGCGCGGGACAGAGAGAGCGAGACAGAGAGCGCGGGACAGAGAGAGCGAGACAGAGAGCGCGGGACAGAGAGCGTGGGACAGAGAGAGCGAGACAGAGAGCGCGGGACAGAGGCCGCAAGACAGAGGAAGCGAGACAGAGAGCGCGGGACAGAGAGCGCGGGACAGAGAGAGCGAGACAGAGAGCGCAGGACAGAGAGAGCGAGACAGAGAGCGCGGGACAGAGAGCGTGGGACAGAGAGAGCGAGACAGAGAGCGCGGGACAGAGAGCGTGGGACAGAGAGCGCGGGACAGAGGGCGCGAGACAGAGAGCGCGGGACAGAGGGCGCGAGACAGAGGCCGCGAGACAGAGAGAGCGGGACAGAGAGCGCGGGACAGAGGCCGCGAGACAGAGAGCGCGGGACAGAGAGAGCGAGACAGAGGGCGCGAGACAGAGGCCGCGGGACAGAGAGAGCGAGACAGAGGCCGCGAGACAGAGAGCGCGGGACAGAGAGAGCGAGACAGAGAGCGCGGGACAGAGAGCGTGGGACAGAGAGAGCGAGACAGAGAGCGTGGGACAGAGAGCGCGGGACAGAGAGTGCGGGACAGAGAGCGCGAGACAGAGGCCGCGAGACAGAGGCCGCGAGACAGAGGGAGCGAGACAGAGGGAGCGAGACAGAGAGCTCGGGACAGAGAGCGTGGGACAGAGAGAGTGAGACAGAGAGCGCGGGACAGAGAGCGTGGGACAGAGAGCGCGAGACAGAGGGCGCGAGACAGAGGGCGCGAGACAGAGAGCGCGGGACAGAGGGCGCGAGACAGAGGCCGCGAGACAGAGAGAGCGAGACAGAGAGCGCGGGACAGAGAGTGTGGGACAGAGAGAGCGAGACAGAGAGCGTGGGACAGAGGGCGCGAGACAGAGAGCGTGAGACAGGGAGCGCGAGACAGAGGCCGCGAGACAGAGAGCGCGGGACAGAGAGCGCGGGACAGAGAGCGCGAGACAGAGGGCGCGAGACAGAGAGCGCGGGACAGAGGGCGCGAGACAGAGAGCGCGGGACAGAGGGCGCGGGACAGAGGGCGCGAGACAGAGGCCGCGAGACAGAGGCCGCGAGACAGAGAGAGCGAGACAGAGAGCGCGGGACAGAGAGCGCGGGACAGAGAGCGCGAGACAGAGGCCGCGAGACAGAGAGCGCGGGACAGAGGCCGCGAGACAGAGGCCGCGAGACAGAGAGAGCGAGACAGAGAGCGCGGGACAGAGAGCGTGGGACAGAGAGAGTGAGACAGAGAGCGCGGGACAGAGAGCGCGAGACAGAGGCCACGAGACAGAGGCCGCGAGACAGAGAGAGCGAGACAGAGAGCGCGGGACAGAGAGCGTGGGACAGAGAGAGCGAGACAGAGAGCGCGGGACAGAGAGCGCGGGACAGAGAGCGCGGGACAGAGAGCGCGGGACAGAGGGAGCGAGACAGAGAGCGAGACAGAGGGCGCGAGACAGAGAGCGCGAGACAGAGGCCGCGAGACAGAGAGAGCGAGACAGAGAGCGCGGGACAGAGAGCGCGAGACAGAGAGCGCGAGACAGAGAGCGCGGGACAGAGAGCGCGGGACAGAGAGCGCGGGACAGAGAGCGCGGGACAGAGAGCGCGAGACAGAGGCCGCGAGACAGAGGCCGCGAGACAGAGAGCGCGGGACAGAGAGCGCGAGACAGAGAGAGCGAGACAGAGAGCGCGGGACAGAGAGCGCGGGACAGAGAGCGCGAGACAGAGAGCGCGGGACAGAGAGCGCGGGACAGAGAGCGCGGGACAGAGAGCGCGAGACAGAGGCCGCGAGACAGAGGGAGCGAGACAGAGAGCGCGGGACAGAGAGCGCGGGACAGAGAGCGCGGGACAGAGAGCGCGGGACAGAGAGCGCGGGACAGAGAGCGCGAGACAGAGGCCGCGAGACAGAGGCCGCGAGACAGAGGGAGCGAGACAGAGAGCGCGGGACAGAGAGCGCGGGACAGAGAGCGCGGGACAGAGAGCGCGGGACAGAGAGCGCGAGACAGAGGCCGCGAGACAGAGGGAGCGAGACAGAGAGCGTGGGACAGAGAGCGCGAGACAGAGAGAGCGAGAAAGAGAGCGCGGGACAGAGAGCGCGAGTCAGAGAGCGCGAGACAGAGAGCGCGGGACAGAGAGCGCGGGACAGAGGCCGTGAGACAGAGAGCGCGAGACAGAGGGCGCGAGACAGAGAGAGCGAGACAGAGAGCGCGGGACAGAGAGCGCGGGACAGAGAGCGCGAGACAGAGGCCGCGAGACAGAGGGAGCGAGACAGAGGCCGCGGGACAGAGAGCGCGGGACAGAGAGCGCGAGACAGAGGCCGCGGGACAGAGGCCGCGAGACAGAGGGAGCGAGACAGAGGCCGCGAGACAGAGGGAGCGAGACAGAGAGCGCGGGACAGAGAGCGCGGGACAGAGAGCGCGAGACAGAGGCCGCGGGACACAGAGCGCGGGACAGAGAGCGCGGGACAGAGAGCGCGAGACAGAGGGCGCGAGACAGAGAGCGCGGGACAGAGAGCGCGGGACAGAGGCCGCGGGACAGAGAGAGCGAGTCAGAGAGCGCGGGACAGAGAGCGCGGGACAGAGGCCGCGAGACAGAGAGCGTGGGACAGAGGCCGCGAGACAGAGAGCGCGAGACAGAGGCCGCGAGACAGAGAGCGCGGGACAGAGAGCGCGGGACAGAGGCCGCGAGACAGAGGCCGCGAGACTGAGGCCGCGAGACAGAGAGCGCGGGACAGAGAGCGCGGGACAGAGAGCGCGAGACAGAGGCCGCGAGACAGAGAGCGCGGGACAGAGAGCGCGAGACAGAGGGAGTGAGACAGAGAGCGCGAGACAGAGAGAGCGAGACATTGAGCGCGGGACAGAGAGCGAGACAGAGGCCGCGAGACAGAGAGCGCGGGACAGAGAGCGCGAGACAGAGAGCGCGGGACAGAGAGCGCGAGACAGAGGGAGCGAGACAGAGAGCGAGACAGAGGCCGCGAGACAGAGAGCGCGGGACAGAGAGCGCGAGACAGAGAGCGCGAGACAGAGAGCGCGAGACAGAGAGAGCGAGACAGAGAGCGCGGGACAGAGAGCGCGAGACAGAGAGCGCGGGACAGAGAGCGCGAGACAAAGGGAGCGAGACAGAGGCCGCGAGACAGAGGGAGCGAGACAGAGGGCGCGAGACAGAGGGAGCGAGACAGAGAGCGCGAGACAGAGGGCGCGAGACAGAGGGAGCGAGACAGAGAGCGCGAGACAGAGGGCGCGAGACAGAGAGCGCGGGACAGAGAGCGCGGGACAGAGAGAGCGAGACAGAGAGCGCGGGACAGAGAGAGCGAGACAGAGAGCGCGGGACAGAGAGCGTGGGACAGAGAGAGCGAGACAGAGAGCGCGGGACAGAGGCCGCAAGACAGAGGGAGCGAGACAGAGAGCGCGGGACAGAGAGCGCGGGACAGAGAGAGCGAGACAGAGAGCGCAGGACAGAGAGAGCGAGACAGAGAGCGCGGGACAGAGAGCGTGGGACAGAGAGAGCGAGACAGAGAGCGCGGGACAGAGAGCGTGGGACAGAGAGCGCGGGACAGAGGGCGCGAGACAGAGAGCGTGGGACAGAGGGCGCGAGACAGAGGCCGCGAGACAGAGAGAGCGGGACAGAGAGCGCGGGACAGAGGCCGCGAGACAGAGAGCGCGGGACAGAGAGAGCGAGACAGAGGGCGCGAGACAGAGGCCGCGGGACAGAGAGAGCGAGACAGAGGCCGCGAGACAGAGAGCGCGGGACAGAGAGAGCGAGACAGAGAGCGCGGGACAGAGAGCGTGGGACAGAGAGAGCGAGACAGAGAGCTTGGGACAGAGTGCGCGGGACAGAGAGTGCGGGACAGAGAGCGCGAGACAGAGAGCGCGGGACAGAGGCCGCGAGACAGAGGCCGCGAGACAGAGGGAGCGAGACAGAGGGAGCGAGACAGAGAGCTCGGGACAGAGAGCGTGGGACAGAGAGAGTGAGACAGAGAGCGCGGGACAGAGAGCGTGGGACAGAGAGCGCGAGACAGAGGGCGCGAGACAGAGGGCGCGAGACAGAGAGCGCGGGACAGAGGGCGCGAGACAGAGGCCGCGAGACAGAGAGAGCGAGACAGAGAGCGCGGGACAGAGAGTGTGGGACAGAGAGAGCGAGACAGAGAGCGTGGGACAGAGAGCGCGGGACAGAGAGCGCGGGACAGAGAGCGCGGGACAGAGAGCGCGAGACAGAGGGCGCGAGACAGAGGGCGCGAGACAGAGGGAGCGAGACAGAGAGCGCGAGACAGAGAGAGAGGAGGGAACAAGGGGGAGTGTAGACACAGAGAATCTTGACAGAGAAAGTTGAGAGAGAAAGAGACTAGACAGAGCGAGAAACTAGAGAGAGAAAGAGGCTACATAGTTAGAGAGACGACAGAGAGAGAGAGAGACAGTGTGCAAGAGAATGAAGGGCAGTCTAGACAAAGAAAGAGGGAGTGGAAAGAGAGAGTGGGAGATAGGACAGAGAGAGAGAGAGAGAGCAACAGAGAGAGGGAGATAGGACAGAGAGAGAGATAGCAAGAGAGAGTGCCAGAGAATGGGGGGGGGGTGCGGGGGGGGGGGGGGGGGTGGGGAGACTATTCAGTGAGAGATAGAGAGAGGGGACTGGACTGAGAGAGAGGGTGAGGGATGGACAGAGAGAGAGACCGAGAAACAGAGAGAGACAGAAAGGGGGAGCCCCAGAGCGAGAGAAAGACAGAGAGAGAGAGACCGAGACAGAGACAGAGAGAGAGAGAGTGAGTCAGAGAGAAAGAGAGAGAAAGAGAGAGACGGAGAGAGAGGAAGACAGACAGACAGAGCGAGAGACAGACAGAGAGATAGAGAGACAGGGAGACAGAGAGAGAGAGATAGAGAGACACACACATACAGACAGTGAGACATAGACAGGCAGACTCAGAGAGAGACAGAGAGAGAGAGAGAGACAGAGACAGAGCGAGACACACAGGGAGAAAGGGTAACAGAGAGAGGGTCAGAGAGAGAGAGACAGAGAGAGAGAGACAAAGAGAGACCAAGGAGTTGCCAAGACTGAGACAGAGAAACTAGACAGGGAGAGAGAGAGAAAGAGGGGGAGTCTAGACAGAGAGAGAGAGAGAGAGAGAATGAGAGGAGTCTCGACCGAGAGTGACAGAGAGATGGAGAGAGTGAGATGGAGAGAAAGAGAGATAGATGTTGTGTTTTGTTTTCTACGCCTAGTAAAGGAATCTACCAACACCTTGACTTGTCCAAACCAGGATCTTTACTGAATCTCACGTGGTAAGATAGCGATCTGTTACAGAGCAAGCTCTCATGGAGTCTCCTTCTCCTCGTCTGGACATGCCCCGAGCACCGACTGTCCACCTGTATGTCTTACTACCATCTCCTACAACCATCTGCCAATGGCCGGATGTGTCTCCATTTGCAGTGGAGCCCCCGGTCACATGGCCAGGGTCTTGAGACCGCATGGTGTGCCTGCACTGCCACCTGCTGGTTGGAGGTTGCACATCATCCATCTATGAAATTGCCCACAGGAATATCACCACATCCCCCTTCCTCACAAACCATTCAGATATGTTTGCAAGCAACATTGTGCTTTTAACTTTTGAGCTTCCTGCTGCTCCTCGTTGCTCCCGTTGCTGGTTTGTTGGTGGCATGAGCTCTCCCAGTTTCCGCCCCCCCCTTCCTTCGCTTCATTCTGAGAGCATGATGATGTAGTCGCTTGTGTCTCTTGCTGTTGTGCTTCGGTTCGTGGCCTCTGGGGTGGCGCTGGTTGCTACCCCCTGCTCGGAGGTCTGCGGAGCTTCAGGTGGACCCTGAGCGGACGTCGCGACACCTTTGGGTGGAGCGACCACGCCCGCTTCTGCGGCCTCGCCGACATGTTGGGGGGCCTCGGTTTCCGGTGCCTGAGTTGCGGTTGGAGCTGGGGGACAGCTGCCGCCGCTTCTCGGCTCACAGGAGCATCGCTCACTTGCTCTCCGTCACTCGAGGTGGCGATGATGTCTGGCCGCGCTGAACCAGGCATCTTGATCGAACTGACCAAAGCGTGAGTGATCTGTGGAGCCGCGTAGTGCGATTGTCAGCAGCCCCTCCTCAGGGTCAGTCTCAGAGTTCCCTCTTACTGCAACATCCCAACATCATCGCAGTCGTCATCGATGTCCTCCCATTCGCCGTCCGTGTTGTCGATCGCTTGGGAATGAATTCCAGGCACCGTTTTTGAACACCCGGGACGTGTCATCACTTACCTCGGAGGCCAGTGTCTCCAACATCGAGATGATTTTTGTCCAATCCTGGCTCGGTCAGCAGACAAAGGCCGGACGTTGCCGTGGGGCGTGCCGCGTGCCACACTTTTTGGCACAAGATGGCGGCGGCGGCTCCTGTCGGGCCGCTTAAAACGGTCGCCCGCGCTGAGACCGCGTGACGTGCGTCTCACAGCACTAATGGCGCTGGCTTCTTCTTCCGAGTTGGCGCCCAAATCTTTCGAGCAGAGCGCGCCTGCTCCCTGTGCAGCTATCGCCCTCGCCTGGAAAATCTTCGTGGCCTGTTCCAGCGCCAAACCTTCATCCCGCAATAACCTCTCCCGGAGCTTATCGTCAGCTACACAATTTGGGCGTGGGTGAGCAGAGATTTCAGGCGGCTGAAGTTTCAGGACCGGGCCTTCAACCTCAATCAGTGACACAGCTGTCGAGCGATTCGCCACGTTTCTGGGTACGAGTACGGAACATGTATCGCTCGAATGTCTCATTCTTTTTAGGGGAGCAATGCCGACCAAAGTACCCAACGACTTCATCTTATTTATTGCTATCCTCATCATCATCGAACGCATACAGTTCAATCGCTTGTGGGCCTGCCACTGTTAGCAGCAACACAGGCTGGGCCTGTAGGCCTAGAGCCGAAACATAGAGTTTGAACTGCTGCTTGCAGAGTCGCCAGTTTTTGTCTACGTTACCGGATATGGGGGGGGGGGGGCTCTTGGTCCGTCCATCTCGAGCTTCAGCATCTCCTGGTGCGTTGGGTCACCTCCGGTTGCAGTTCACCAGATCGGTCTGTCAGCCGAACGCCTAACGTTGTCACTGCCGTCCCTATGTTTAAATCTACAGCACTCCTGGTACCATGTTGTGTTTGGTCTTCTATACCTTGCAAAGGAATCCAACAAACACCTTGACTTGTGCAAACCAGGATCTTTATTGAGTCTCGTGTGGTAAGATAGCGATCTGTTACAGAGCACGTTATCTGGAGTCTCCTTATCCTCCTCTGTAACTACCTGGGCACCGACTGTTCACCAGTATGTCTTACTACCACCTCCTGCAACGATCTGGTGATGGCCAGATGTGTCTCCACTCATATGGGAGTCCCTGGTCCTATGACCACGGTCTTGCGACCACATGGTGTGTCTGCACCGCCACCTGTTGGTTGGAGGTCACACACCATCCATCTATGGTATTGCCCACAGGCCGATAACCACAACAGAGAGTGAGCGAGACGGAGTGAGGCACAGAGAGACTAGACAGAGAGACTACACAGAGAAAGACAGAGAGAGAGAGACACAGAGAGACAGGGAGAGATGCACACACAGACACAAAGAGAGAGACAGAGAGAAAGACAGAGAGAGACACAGAGAGAGAGGCAGACAGACAGTGAGTGAGAGACAGAGAGAAAGACACACACACAGACAGAGAGAGAGAGACAGCGAGAGAGACACAGAGAGACACAGAGAGAGAGAGGGAGACACAAAGAGAGAGACAGAGAGAGACAGAGAAAAATAGAGTGAGAAAGATAGAGACAGAGAGAGAAAAATAGCGAGAGACAGAGAGTGTGAGGGAGAGGACAGAGAAAGAGACAGAGAAAAATAGAGAGATAGAGACAGAGAGAGAGAGAAAAAGAGCGAGAGAGAGAGAGACAGACAGAGATTAGAGATGTTGTGTTATGTACTCTGGGATAACACGGGCTGCAACACGATGCAGCTTTGACCAAAAGATACTCCAGACTTTGAAGTAAATTCAATGTGATTTATTGAACCATTAGCACAGTTCTCTATGAGTTTGACTCTCCTGCTGATCTTGCTACAGTAACTCAGTCTAACTAACCAGTCTGCTCTAAGCCACGTGGTGGGTGTGATGCTTCTGATCTGCCCCTGTCCTACTCTCTAAGTGTCGCCTGTGCAAAGAGACACAGCATGTGTGCCCTGTCCTTATATATGGGTTGTGTAATGCCCCCTTGTGGTAGTGTCACCTCTGGGTGTCTTGACTGCCCATTGGTCGTGTCCGATTCTATGTGTTCATTAGCTGTATGTCTGCATGTCATGACGTCTCCGGTGCTCCCTCTAGTGTTTACTTAGTTGTAGTGTATTTACATTAACCCCTTGTGTATTTACAGTGATGCATACGATACGAAGATTGGTGGAGTTGTGGATAGTAAGGAGGGCTGTTGTCGGCTGCAAAGAGACATAGATAGGATGCAGAGCTGGGCTGATAAGTGGCAGATGGAGTTTAACCCTGAAAAGTGTGAGGTTGTCCATTTTGGAAGGACAAATATGAATGCGGAATACAGGGTTAACGGTAGAGTTCTTGGCATTGTGGAGGAGCAGAGAGACCTTGGGGTCTATGTTCATACATCTTTGAAAGTTGCCACTCAAGTGGATAGAGCTGTGAAGAAGGCCTATGGTGTGCTTGCGTTCATTAACAGAGGGATTGAATTTAAGAGCCGTGAGGTGATGATGCAGCTGTACAAAACTTTGGTAAGGCCACATTTGGAGTACTGTGTACAGTTCTGGTCGCCTCATTTTAGGAAGGATGTGGAAGCTCTGGAAAAGGTGCAAAGAAGATTTACCAGGATGTTGCCTGGAATGGAGAGTAGGTCTTACGAGGAAAGGTTGAGGGTGCTAGGCCTTTTCTCATTAGAGCGGAGAAGGATGAGGGGCGACTTGATAGAGGTTTATAAGATGATCAGGGGAATAGATAGAGTAGACAGTCAGAGACTTTTTCCCCAGGTGGAACACACCATTACAAGGGGACATAAATTTAAGGTGAAAGGTGGAAGATATAGGAGGGATATCAGAGGTAGGTTCTTTACCCAGAGAGTAGTGGGGGCATGGAATGCACTGCCTGTGGAAGTAGTTGAGTCGGAAACATTAGGGACCTTCAAGCAGCTGTTGGATAGGTACATGGATTACGGGAAAATGATATAGTGTAGATTTATTTGTTCTTAAGGGCAGCACGGTAGCATTGTGGATAGCACAATTGCTTCACAGATCCATGGTCCCAGGTTCGATTCCGGCTTGGGTCATTGTCTGTGCGGAGTCTGCACGTCCTCCCCGTGTCTGCGTGGGTTTCCTCCGGGTGCTCCGGTTTCCTCCCACAGTCCAAAGATGTGCGGGTTAGGTGAATTGGCCAATGATAAATTGCCCTTAATGTCCAAATTGCCCTTGGTGTTGGGTGGAGGTGTTGAGTTTGGGTAGGGTGCTCTTTCCAAGAGCTGGTGCAGACTCGGGGGGCCGAATGGCCTCCTTCTGCACTGTAAATTCAATGATAATCTATGATTAATCTAGGACAAAGGTTCGGCACAACATCGTGGGCCGAAGGGCCTGTTCATTGCTGTATTTTCTATGTTCTATGTTCATATCACCACAAGAGAATCAGAGAGAGACAGAGAGGCAGAAAGGGATGGAGAGAGATTGAGAGAGAGAGAGAGAGGGTTAGAGAGACCTCCCCAGATACAGGAGTGTGTGAGAGAGAGAGAGAGAGACGGGGTTAGAGAGACCTCCCCAGATACAGGAGTGAGAGAGAGAGAGAGAGACGGGGTTAGAGAGACATCACGTGAAAGACTCAGAGAGTCAGAGAGATAGAAAGGAGAGATAGAGAGTAGGGTTGGCAGGGAGGGGTGTGCATCGTGGGTTGGTGAGACAACTATAACGATAGTGATTTTCCTGGGCTCTGCATCACGTGTCACTCCATTCACCCCCTTCACCCCAATGCCCACACCCCCACCACCCCTACCCCCTTCACCCCCAATACCCACACCCCCAACACCCCTACCCCCTTCACCCCCAATACCCACACCCCCAACACCCCTACCCCCTTCACCCCCAATACCACACCCCAAACACCCCTACCCCCTTCACCACCAATACCCACACCCCTAACACCCCTAGCCCTTCACCCCCAATACCCACACCCCCAACACCCCTACCCCCTTCACCCCAATACCCACACACCCAACACCCCCACCCCCATCACCCCCTTCGCCCACACCCCCTTCACCCACCCCCCCACCCCCTTCACCCCCAACTCCCTTCACCCCAACACCCCCTTCACCCACACCCTCACCCCTTTCACCCACACCCCCTTCACCCCCACCACACCCCCTTCACCCCCAACTCCCTTCACCCCCAACACCCCCTTCACCCACACCCTCACCCCTTACACCCCCAACACCCCCACCCCCCTCACCCCCACCCCACACCCTTCACCACACCTCCTTCACCCCGAAAACACTTCACCCCCAACACCGTCACCCCGTTCACCCACACCCCCTTCACCCCTTCATCCACACCCCCACCTCCTTCACCCACACCCCCTTCAGCCCTTCACCCACACCCCCACCTCCTTCACCCCCAACTCCCTTCACCCCACCCCCTTCACCCAGACCCCCTTCACCCCTAACACCCCCTTCACCCATACCCCCTTCACCCCCACCCCTTCACCCACACCCACTTCACCTCCACCCCCTCCACTCCCTCCCGCAACACCCACACCCCCATCACCCCACCCCCTTCACTCCCAACCCCCTTCAGCCCCAACACCCCCTGCACCAACACCCTATTCACCCACACACCCTTTACCCCCACCCCCTTCACCCACACCCCCTTCACCCCCTTCACCCATACCCCCTTCACCCACACCCCCAACACCACCCCCAACCCCCTATACCCCAACATCCCCACCCCTCTTCAGCCCCAACACCCCCACCCCCTTCACCCACACCCCCTTCACCCACACCCCCAACACCCCCACCCCCATCACCCCCACCCCCTTCACCCCAACCCCCTTCACCCCCAAACCCCTTCACCCCCAACACCCCCTTCACCCACACCCCCTTCACCCACCCCCCCACCCCCTTCACCCACACCCCCTTCACCCACACCCCCCACCGCTTTCACCCACACCGCCTTCACCCACACCGCCTTCACCCACACCCACTTCACGCCCACCCCCTTCACCCCACCCCCTTCACCCCCACCCTTTCACCCCCACCCCCTTCACCCCCACCCCCTTCACCCCCACCCCCTTCACCCACACCTCCTTCACCCACACCCGCTTCACCCACACCCCCCTCAACCCTTCACCCACACATCCCCACCCCTTCACCCCCACCCCCTTCACCCACACCCCCTTCACCCACACCCCCTTCACCCACACCCCACCACCCCCTTCACCCACACCCCCTTCACCCCCACCCCCTTCACCCACAACCCCTTCACCCACACCCCCTTTATCCCCACCCCCTTCAGCCCACCCCCTTCCCCACACCCCCTTCACGCCCACCCCCTTCACGCCCACCCCCCACCCCCACCTTCAGCCCACCCCCTTCACCCCAAAGCCTTCACCCACACCCCCTTCACCCACACCCCCTTCACCCACACCACCTTCACCCCCACCCCCTTCAACCCCACCCCCTTCAACCCCCTCCCCTTCACCCACACCCCCTTCACCCACATACCCTTCACCCCCAGCCCCTTCACCCCCCTCCCCCTTCACCCACACCCCCTTCACCCCCACCCCCTTCAAACCCCTCCCCCTTCACCCACACCCCCTTCACCCCCTCCCCCTTCACCCCCACCCCCTTCACCCACACCCCCTTCACTCACACCCCCTTCACCCACACCTCCTTCACCCCCACACCCTTCACCTTCACCCCCACCCCTTCACCCACACCCCCTTCACCCACACCCCCTTCACCCCCACCCCTTCACCCCCACCCCCTTCACCCCCCTCCCCCTTCACCCCCACCCCCTTCACCCCCAACCCCTTCACCCACACCCCCTTCACCCCCACACCCTTCACCCCCACCCCCTTCACCACCCTCCCCCTTCACCCCCACCTCCTTCACCCACAACCCCTTCACCACACCCTTAACACACCCACCCCAACAACGCCACCCCTTTCACCCTCAACCCCCTTCATCCCCAACCCTTCACCCAAACCCCCTTCACCCCTAACATCCCCTTCACCCATACCCCCTTCACCCACACCCCCTTCACCCCAACACCCCCACCTACCTTCAGCCCCAACACCCCCACCCACTTCACCCACACCCCCTTCACCCCCAACTCCCTTCACCTCCAACACCCCTCACCTCCAACACCCCCTTCACCCATAACCTCTTCACCACCAATGCTCCCACACCCTTCACCCACACCCCCTTCACCCACACCCCTAACACCCCCACCCCCATCAACCCCAGCCCCTTCACCCCAACCCCCTTCACCCCCAAACCCCTTCACCCCCAACACCCCCTTCACCCATACCCTCTTCACGCATCACCCACCCCCTTCACCCACAACCCCTTCACCCACACCCCCCACCCCTTTCACCCACACCCCCTTCACGCCCACCTCTTCACCCCCACCCCCTTCACCCACACCCCCTGCACCCACACCCCACTACCCCCTTCACCCACACCCCCTTCACCCGCACCCCCTTCACCCACACCCCCTTCATCCCCACCCCCTTCAGCCCACCCCCTTCCCCCCACCCCCTTCACCCCAACGCCTTCACCCACACCCCTTCAACCCCCTCCCCTTCACCCACACCCCCTTCACCCCCACCCCCTTCACCCACAACCCCTTCACCCACACCCCTTCACCCCCACACCCTTCACCCCCACCCCTTCACCCCCCTCCCCCTTCACCCCCAACCCTTCACCCACACCCCCTTCACCCCCACCCCCTTCAACCCCACCCCCTTCAACCCCCTCCCCCTTCACCCACACCCCCTTCACCCACACCCCCTTCACCCCACCCCCTTCACCCCCTCCCCCTTCACCCTCACCCCCTTCACCCCCACCCCCTTCACCCCCCTCCCCCTTCATCCACACCCCCTTCACCCCCACCCCCTTCACCCCCCTCCCCCTTCACCCACACCCCCTTCACCCACACCCCCTTCACCCACACCCCCTTCACCCACACCCCCTTCACCCCCACACCTTCAACCCCACCCACTTCACTCCCCTTCACCCACACCCCCTTCACCCCCACACCCTTCACCCCCCTCCCCCGTCACCCACACCCCCTTCACCCCCACCCCCTCCCCCTTCACCCACACCCCCTTCACCCACACACCTTCACCCACACCCCCTTCACCCCCACACCCTTCACCCCCACCCATTCACCCCCCTTCACCCCCACCCCCTTCACCCACTCCCCCTTCACCCACACCCCCTTCACCCCCTCCCCTTCACCCCCACCCCCTTCACCTCCAACCCCTTCACCCACACCCCCTTCACCCCCAACCCCTTCACCCCCTCTCCCTTCACCCCCACCCCCTTCACCCCCACCCCCTTCATCCCACTCCACCTTCACCCCCACCCCCTTCACCCCCAACCCTTTCACCCACACCACCTTCACCCACACCCCCTTCACCCACACCCCCTTCACCCCCACCCCCTCAACACTTCACCCACACACCCCCACCCCTTCACCCCCAACACCTTCACCCACACCCCCTTCACCCACACCCCCTTCACCCACACCCCCTTCACCCACACCCCCTCAACACTTCACCCACACACCCCCACCCCTTCACCCCCACCCCCTTCACCCACACCCCCTTCACCCACACCCCCTTCACCCACACCCCTTCACCCACAGCTAATTCACCCACACCCCACCACCCCCTTCACCCACACCCCCTTCACCCCCTCCCCTTCACCCACACCCGCTTCCCCACCCCTTTCACCCACACCACCTTCACCCACACCCCCTTCACCCCCACACCCTTCACCCCCACCACCTTCACCCCCTCCCCTTCACCCCCACCCCCTTCACCCACACCCCCTTCACCCCCACCCACTTCAACCCCCTTCACCCACATCCCCTTCACCCACACCCCCTTCACCCCCACCCCCTTCACCCCCCTCCCCCTTCACCCACACCCCCTTCACCCACACCGCCTTCACCCCCACCCCCTTCACCCCCACCCCCTTCACCACCTTCACCCCAACCCCTTCACCCGCACCCCCTTCACCCACACCCCCTTCACCCGCACCCCCTTCACCCACACCCCCTTCACCCACACCCCCTTCACCCCACCCCCTTCACCCCCACTCCCTTCACCCCCCGCTCCCCCTTCACCCCCAACCCCTTCACAAGCACCTCCATCACATCCACCCCCTTCACCCACACCCCCTTCACCCCCAACCCCTTCACCCCACCCCCTTCACCCCCAACCCCTTCACCCCCTCCCCTTCACCCCCACCCCCTTCACCCCCACCCCCTTCAACCCCCTCCCCCTTTACCCCCACCCGCTTCACCCCAACCCCTTCACCCACACCCCATTCACCCACACCCACTTCACCCACACCCCCTTCACCCACCCCCCCCTCAACACTTCACCCACACCCCCACACCCCTTCACCCCCACCCCTTCACCCCCACCCCTTCAACCCCACCCCCTTCACCCACACCCCCTTCACCCACACCCCCTTCACTCACACCCCCTTCACCCACACCCACTTCACCCACACCCCACCACCCCCTTCACCCACACCCCCTTCTCCCCCCTCCCCCTTCACCCACACCCCCTTCCCCACCCTTTTCACCCACACCCCCTTCACCCACACCCCCTTCCCCACCCCTTTCACCCACACCCCCTTCACCCCCCTCCCCCTTCACCCACACCCCCTTCCCCACCCCTTTCACCCACACCACCTTCACCCCCCTCCCCCTTCACCCACACCCCCTTCCCCACCCCTTTCACCCACACCCCCTTCACAAACACCCCCTTCCCCACCCCTTTCACCCACACCCCCTTCACCCCCCTCCCCCTTCACCCACACCCCCTTCCCCACCCCTTTCACCCACACCCCCTTCACCCCCCTCCCCCTTCACCCACACCCCCTTCCCCACCCCTTTCACCCACACCCCCTTCACCCACACCCCCTTCACCCACACCCCCTTCACCCCCACACCCTTCACCCCCACCACCTTCACCCCCTCCCCCTTCACCCCCTCCCCCTTCAACCCCCTCCCCCTTCACCCACACCCCCTTCACCCACACACCCTTCACCCCCACCCCCTTCACCCCCACCCCCTTCACCCCCAACCCCTTCACCCCCAACCCCTTCACCCGCACCCCCTTCACCCACACCCCCTTCACCCACACCCCATTCACCCACCCACCCTTCACCCCCACACCCTTCACCCCACCTCCTTCACCCCCACCCCCTTCACCCCCTCCCCCTTCACCCCCCTCCCCCTTCACCCCCAACCCCTTCACCCGCACCTCCTTCACTCCCACCCCCTTCACCCCCACCCCTTCACCCCCACCCCCTTCACCACCACCCCCTTCACCCCCCTCCCCTTCACCCACACCCCCTTCACCCACACCCCCTTCACCCCCACCCCCTTCACCCCCACCCCTTCACCCCCACCCCTTCACCCGCACCCCCTTCACCCCCACCCCATTCACCCACACCCCTTCACCCGCACCCCCTTCACCCCCACCCCCTTCACCCCCACCCCTTCACCCACACCCCCTTCACCCACACCCCCTTCACCCCCACCCCCTTCACCCCCTCCCCGTTCACCCACACCCCCTTCACCCCCACCCCCTTCACACCCCTCCCCCTTCACCCCCTCCCCCTTCACCCCCAACCTTTTCACCCACACCCCCTTCACCCACACCCCCTTCACCTCCACCCCCTTCAGCCCACCCCCTTCACCCCCACCCCCTTCACCTCCCTCCCCTTCACCCCCCTCCCCTTCACCCCCAGCCCCTTCACCCGCATCCCCTTCACCCACTCCCCCTTCACCCACACCCCCTTCACCCCCAACCCCTTAACCCCCACCCCTTCACCCCCACCCCTTCACCCCCCTCCCCCTTCACCCCACCCCCTTCACCCCCACCCCTTTCACCCCCCTCCCCCTTCACCCCCCTCCCCCTTCACCCCCCTCCCCCTTCACCCCCAACCCCTTCACCCGCACCCCCTTCACCCGCACCCCCTTCACCCCCACCCCCTTCACCCCCACCTCTTCACCCCCACCCCTTCACCCGCACCCCCTTCACCCCACCCCCTTCACCCCCAGCCCTTTCTCCCCCACCCCTTCACCCGCACCCCCTTCACCCCCACCCCCTTCACCCACACACCCTTCACCCCCTCCCCCTTCACCCGCACACACTTCACCCCCACCCCCTTCACCCCCACCCCCTTCACCCCCACCCCTTCACCCACACCCCCTCCCCCTTCACCCACACCCCCTTCACCCCCACCCCTTCACCCCCCTCCCCCCTCACCCCCCTCTCCCTTCACCCCCAACCCTTTCACCCACACCCCCTTCACCCACACCCCCTTCACCTCCACCCCCTTCAGCCCACCCCCTTCACCCACACCCCCTTCACCCACACCCCCTTCACACACACCCCCTTCACCTTCACCCCCTTCACCCCCCTCCCCCTTCACCCCCCTCCCCCTTCACCCCCTCCCCCTTCACCCCCAACCCCTTCACCCCCAACCCCATCTCCCACACCCCCTTCACCCCCACCCCCTTCACCCCCACCACCTTCACCCCCACCCCTTCACCCCCACCCCTTCACCCGCACCCCCTTCACCCCCACCCCTTCATCCCCACCCCTTCACCCACACCCCCTTCACCCCCACCCCCTTCACCCCCCTCCCCCTTCACCCGCAACCCCTTCACCCCCCACCCCCTTCACCCCCCTCCCCCTTCATCCCCACCCCCTTCACCCCACCCCTTCACCCCCACCCCTTCACCCGCACCCCCTTCACCTTTACCCACACCCCCTTCACCCCCACCCCCTTCACCCCCTCCCCCTTCACCCCCTCCCCCTTCACCCGTACCCCCTTCACCCACACCCCCCTTCACCCGCACCCCCTTCACCCACACCCCCTTCACCCACACCCCCTTCACCCCACCCCCTTCACCCCCACTCCCTTCACCCCCCGCTCCCCCTTCACCCCCAACCCCTTCACCCGCACCTCCATCACATCCACCCCCTTCACCCACACCCCCTTCACCCCCAACCCCTTCACCCCACCCCCTTCACCCCCACCCCCTTCAACCCCCTCCCCCTTTACCCCCACCCCCTTCACCCCAACCCCTTCACCCACACCCCATTCACCCACACCCACTTCACCCACACCCCCTTCACCCACCCCCCCCTCAACACTTCACCCACACCCCCACACCCCTTCACCCCCACCCCTTCACCCCCACCCCTTCACCCCCACCCCCTTCACCCACACCCCCTTCACCCACACCCCCTTCACTCACACCCCCTTCACCCACACCCACTTCACCCACACCCCACCACCCCCTTCACCCACACCCCCTTCAACCCCTCCCCCTTCACCCACACCCCATTCCCCACCCCTTCACCCACACCCCCTTCACCCACACCCCCTTCACCCACACCCACTTCACCCCCACACCCTTCACCCCCACCACCTTCACCCCCTCCCCCTTCACCCCCTCCCCCTTCAACCCCCTCCCCCTTCACCCACACCCCCTTCACCCACACACCCTTCACCCCCACCCCCTTCACCCCCACCCCCCTTCACCCCCAACCCCTTCACCCCAAACCCCTTCACCCGCACCCCCCTTCACCCACACCCCCTTCACCCACACCCCATTCACCCACCCACCCTTCACCACCACACCCTTCACCCCACCGCCTTCACCCCCACCCTTCACCCCCTCCCCTTGCACCCCCTCCCCCTTCACCCCCAACCCCTTCACCCGCACCTCCTTCACTCCCACCCCCCTTCACCCCCACCCCTTCACCCCCACCCCCTTCACCACCACCCCCTTCACCTCCCTCCCCTTCACCCACACCCCCTTCACCCACACCCCTTCACCCCCACCCCCTTCACCCCCACCCCTTCACCCCCACCCCTTCACCCGCACCCCCTTCACCCCCACCCCATTCACCCACAGCCCTTCACCCGCACCCTCTTCACCCCCACCCCTTCACCCCCACCCCTTCACCCACACCCCCTTCACCCACACCCCCCTTCACCCCCACCCCCTTCACCCCCTCCCCCTTCATCCCACACCCCCTTCACCCCCACCCCCTTCACACCCCTCCCCCTCACCCCCCTCCCCCTTCACCCCCAACCTTTTCACCCACACCCCCTTCACCCACACCCCCTTCACCTCCACCCCCTTCAGCCCACCCCCTTCACCCCCACCCCCTTCACCTCCCTCCCCTTCACCCCCCTCCCCTTCACCCCCAACCCTTCACCCGCATCCCCTTCACCCACTCCCCCTTCACCCACACCCCTTCACCCCCACCCCCTTCACCCCCCTCCCCTTCACCCCCACCCCGTTCACCCCCTCCCCCTTAACCCCCACCCCTTCACCACCACCCCTTCACCCCTCCCCCTTCACCCCACCCCCTTCACCCCCACCCCTTTCACCCCCCCCTCCCCCTTCACCCCCTCCCCCTTCACCCCCCTCCCCCTTCACCCCCAACCCCTTCACCCGCACCCCCTTCACCCGCACCCCCTTCACCCCCACCCCCTTCACCCCCACCCCTTCACCCCCACCCCTTCACCCGCACCCCCTTCACCCCACCCCCTTCACCCCCAGCCCTTTCTCCCCCACCCCTTCACCCGCACCCCCTTCACCCCCACCCCCTTCACCCACACCCCCTTCACCCCCTCCCCCCTTCCTCACCCGCACACCCTTCACCCCCACCCCCTTTCACCCCACCCCCTTCACCCCCACCCCTTCACCCACACCCCCTCCCCCTTCACCCACACCCCCTTCACCCCCACCCCTTCACCCCCCTCCCCCCTCACCCCCCTCCCCCTTCACCCCCAACCCTTTCACCCACACCCCCTTCACCCACACCCCCTTCACCTCCACCCCCTTCAGCCCACCCCCTTCACCCCCATCCCCTTCACCCCCCTCCCCTTCACCCCCAACCCCTTCACCCGCACCCCCTTCACCCACACCCCCTTCACCCACACCCCCTTCACACACACCCCCTTCACCTTCACCCCCCACCCCCTTCACACCCCCTCCCCTTCACCCCCCTCCCCCTTCACCCCAACCCCTTCACCCCCAACCCCATCTCCCACACCCCTTCACCCCCACCCCCTTCACCCCCCTCCCCCTTCACCCCCACCCCTTCACCCCACCCCTTCACCCGCACCCCCCTTCACCCCCACCCCTTCATCCCCACCCCTTCACCCACACCCCCCTTCACCCCACCCCTTCACCCCCCTCCCCCTTCACCCGCAACCCCTTCACCCCCCACCCCCTTCACCCCCCTCCCCTTCATCCCCACCCCCTTCACCCCACCCCTTCACCCCCACCCCTTCACCCGCACCCCTTCACCTTCACCCACACCCCCTTCACCCCCACCCCCTTCACCCCCCTCCCCCTTCACCCCTCCCCCTTCACCCCCAACCGCTTCACCCCCCAACCCCTTCAACCACACCCCCTTCACCCCCACCCCCCTTCACCACCCCTCCCCCTTCACCCGCACCCCCTTCACCCGCACCCCCTTCACCCCCACCCCTTCACCCGCACCCCCTTCACCCACACCCCCTTCAACCCCACCCCCTTCACCCCACCCTCCTTCACCCCGCACCCCCTTCACCCCTACCCCCTTCACCCCCACCCCCTTCACCCCCCTCCCCCTTCACCAGCACCCTCTTCACCCCCACCCCCTTCACCCCCACCCCCTTCACCCCCTCCCCCTTCACCCTCACCCCCTTCACCCCCACCCCTTTCAGCCCCACCCCTTCACCCGCACCCCCTTCACCCCCCTCCCCTTCACCACACCCCCTTCACCCACACCCCCTTCACCCCCAAACCCCTTCACCCCAAACCCCTTCACCCGCACCCCCTTCACCCCCAACCCCTTCACCCACACCCCCTTCACCCCCACCCCCTTCACCCCCCTCCCCCTTCACCCGCACGCCCTCCTGCCGCCCTCGCTGTCACAGGAAGAGCAACACTGATTGGAATAAAAAAAGGTTGGCTTGTTTTTATTGTACATTTAACATCAGCTCGTCACGGCGGGTGGAGCGGGAGGAGGAGGGAGAGGGGCAGGGTGGGAAGGAGGGCGGGTTGGCACCCCGGCGGCAGGCTGGTCAGAACCCCGGGCCGCCGGTCTTTCCGGGACGCCCCCTCGCCGGGGGCTGGGAGCGAGGGAGGGCGAGAGGCCAATTCGGCCGTTGGGAGAGTGGGTGGGGGGGGTGAGGGCGGTTTGTGTCTTCCCTTTCCTGTCCCTCTCGCTCCCTCGCTCCTTCCGCCCGATGTCCCCGGCCCCAGAGGTGTGTCTGCTGAGCGGGGCGGGGGGCCGCAGGGGAAGAGGGGGAGGGGATCGGTGGTCGAGGAGCATTGGGCACAGCTCCCCGCAGGGTCTTCACTCTCCCTCCTTATCCTCGCCGTGTGTGATGACGTAGCAGATGTTCTTGTAGTCCACGTTGCCACCAACATCTGGAGGGAAGGCAGCCCAGAGGTTCTTCATCTGTCAGTAAAACAGAAGGGCGGCTTTAGACAGTGGACGTATCAACTCCATCCCCCAGCCCCTGACAGTGCGGCACTCCATCAGCTCTGACCCACTGACAGTGCGGCACTCCCTCAGTACTGACCCTCTGACAGTGCTGCACTCCCTCAGTACTGAGCCTCTGACAGTGCTGCACTCCCTCAGTACTGACCCTCTGACAGTGCTGCACTCCCTCAGTACTGAGCCTCTGACAGTGCGGCACTCCCTCAGTACTGACCCTCTGACACTGCGGCACTCCCTCAGTACTGACCCTCTGACAGTGCGGCACTCCCTCAGTACTGAGCCCCTGACAGTGCGGCACTCCATCAGCTCTGACCCACTGACAGTGCGGCGCTCCCTCAGTACTGAGCCTCTGACAGTGCGGCACTCCCTCACTACTGACCCTCCGACAGTGCGGCACTCCCTCAGTACTGACCCTCTGACAGTGCGGCACTCCCTCAGTACTGAGCCTCTGACAGTGCGGCACTCCCTCAGTACTGATCCTCTGACAGTGCGGCACTCCCTCAGTACTGACGCTCTGACAGTGCGGCACTCCCTCAGTACTGACCCTCTGACAGTGCGGTGCTCCCTCAGTACTGACCCTCTGACAGTGCGGCGCTCCCTCAGTACTGAGCCTCTGACAGTGCGGCACTCCCTCACTACTGACCCTCCGACAGTGCGGCACTCCCTCAGTACTGAGCCTCTGACAGTGCGGCACTCCCTCAGTACTGACGCTCTGACAGTGCGGCACTCCCTCAGTACTGACCCTCTGACAGTGCGGTGCTCCCTCAGTACTGACCCTCCGACAGTGCGGCACTCCCTCAGTACTGACCCTCTGACAGTGCGGCGCTCCCTCAGTACTGAGCCTCTGACAGTGCGGCACTCCCTCACTACTGACCCTCCGACAGTGCGGCACTCCCTCAGTACTGAGCCTCTGACAGTGCGGCACTCCCTCAGTACTGATCCTCTGACAGTGCGGCACTCCCTCAGTACTGAGCCTCTGACAGTGCGGCACTCCCTCACTACTGACCCTCCGACAGTGCGGCACTCCCTCAGTACTGATCCTCTGACAGTGCGGCACTCCCTCAGTACTGAGCCTCTGACAGTGCGGCACTCCCTCACTACTGACCCTCCGACAGTGCGGCACTCCCTCAGTACTGAGCCTCTGACAGTGCAGCGCTCCCTCAGTGCTGAGCCTCTGACAGTGCGGCACTCCCTCACTACTGACCCTCCGACAGTGCGGCACTCCCTCAGTACTGATCCTCTGACAGTGCGGCACTCCCTCAGTACTGAGCCTCTGACAGTGCGGCACTCCCTCAGTACTGACCCTCTGACAGTGTGGCACTCCCTCAGTACTGACCCTCTGACAGTGCGGC
>NC_092725.1:3594297-3606797 GCF_047496885.1 Scyliorhinus torazame | reverse complement strand
CTCCCCTCCCCCTCTCTCCCCCGCCCCCTCTCTCCCCTCCCCCTCTCCCCTCCCCCCTCTCTCTCCCCCCCCCTCTCCCCTCCCCCTCTCTCCCCTCCCACTCTCTCCCCCGCCCCCTCTCTCCCCTCCCCCTCTCTCCCTCCCGCCTCTCTCCCCCCTCTCTCCCCTACCCCCTCTCTCCCCTCCCCCCTCACTCCCCTCTCTCCCCTCCTCTCTGCACTCCCCCCTCTCTCCCGTCCCTCCCCCAACCTCCCCTCCCACCCCCTCTCTCTCCTCCCACCCCCTCTCTCCCCTCCCCCTCTCTCCCCTCTCTCCCCCGCCCCTTCTCTCCCCTCCCCCCTCTCCCCTCTCCCCCCCTCTCTCCCCTCCCCCTCTCTCCCCCGCCCCCCTCTCTCCTCCCCCTCTCTCCCCTCCCCCTCCCCCTCTCTCCCCCGCCCCCCTCTCCCCTCCCCCTCTCTCCCCTACCCCTCTCTCCCCTCCCCCCTCTATCCCCCCTCTCTCCCATCCCCCCTCTCTCTCCCCTCCCCCTCTCTCCCCTCCCACCCCCTCTCTCCCCTCCCCCTCTCTCCCCCGCCCCCTCTCTCCCCTCCCCCCCTCTCCCCTCCCCCTCTCTCCCTTCCCCCCTCCCCTCCCCCTCTCTCTCCTCCCCCTCCCCCCTCCCTCCCCCACTCCCCTCCCGCCCCCCTCTCCCCTCCCCTCTCTCCACTCCCCCTCCCCTCCCCTCTCTCCCCTCCCCCCTCCCGCCCCCCTCTCCCCTCCCCTCTCTCCCCTCCCCCTCTCCCCTCCCTCCCCCAGTCCCCTCCCGCCCCCCTCTCCCCCTCCCCCTCTCTCCCCTCTCCCTCTCTCCCCTCCCCCCGCCCCTCCCCTCTCTCCCCTCCCCCCTCCCTCCCCCACTCGCCTTCCGCCCCCCTCTCCACTCCCCCTCTCTCCCCTCCCCCTCTTCCCTCCCTCCCCCAGTCCCCTCCCGCCACCCTCTCCCCCCCTCCCCCTCTCTCCCCTCTCCCCTCCCCCTCTCTCCCCTCCCCCTCCCCTCCCCTCCCTCCCCCACTCCCCTCCCACCCCCTCTCTCCCCTCCCTCCCCCCTCCCCTCCCCCTCCCCTCCCCCTCCCCTCCCCCTCTCTCTCCCCTCCCCTCTCTCCCTCCTGTCCCCCTCTCCCCCCTCCCCCTCTCTCACCTCCCCTCTCTCTCCTCCCTCCCCCTCTCTCCCCTCCCTCCCCTCCCACCCCCTCTCTCCCACCCTCCCCCCCTCTCCCCTCCCTCCCCCTCTCCCCTCTCTCCCCCGCCCCCTCTCTCCCCCGCCCCCTCTCTCCCCCCCCTCTCTCCACTCCCCCTCTCTCCCGTCCCTCTCCCCTCTCCCCTCCCCTCTCTCCCCCCCTCTCTCCCGTCCCTCGCCCTCTCTCCCCTCCCCCCTCTCTCCCCTACCCCCTCTCTCCCCTCCCCCCTCTCTCCCCTCCCCCTCACTCCCCTCCTCACTGCACTCTCCCCTCTCTCCCGTCCCTCACCCTCTCTCCCCTCCCCCCTCTCTTCCCTACCCCCTCTCTCCCCTCCCCCTCTCTCCCCTCCCCCTCACTCCCCTCCTCTCTGCACTCCCCCCTCTCTCCCGTCCCTCCCCCAACCTCCCCTCCCACCCACTCTCTCCCCTCCCACCCCCTCTCTCCCCTCCCCCTCTCTCCCCCGCCCCCTCTCTCCCCTCCCCCCTCTCTCCCCCCTCTCTCCCCTCCCCCCCTCTCTCCACTCCCCCTCTCTCCCGTGCCTCCTCCTCTCTCCCCCGCCTCCTCTCTCCCCCGCCCCCTCTCTCCCCCCCTCTCTCCACTCCCCCTCTTTCCCGTCCCTCTCCCCTCTCCCCTCCCCCTCTCTCCCCCCCTCTCCCGTCCCTCTCCCCCTCTCACCCCCCTCTCTCCCGTCCCTCACCCTCTCTCCCCTCCCCCCTCTCTCCCCCCTCTCCTGTCCCTCCCCCTCTCTCCCCGCCCCCCCTCTTCCCTCCCCCTCTCTCCCCACCCCCCTCTCCCCTCCCCCCTCTCTCCCCTCCCCCTCTCTCCCCCGCCCCCCTCTCCCCTCCCCCTCTCTCCCCTCCCCCTCTCTCCCCCGCCCCCTCTCTCCCCTCCCCATCTCTCCTCTCCCCCGCCCCCTCTCTCCCCTCCCCCTCTCTCCCCCCTCTCTCCCCATCTCTCCTGTCCCTCCTCCTCTCTCCCCCGCCCCCTCTCTCCCCTCCCCCCTCTCTCCCCTCCCCCCTCTCTCCCCCGCCCCCTCTCTCCCCCTCTCTCCACTCCCCTCTCTCCCGTCCCTCTCCCCTCTCCCCTCCCCCCTCTCTCCCCCCCCTCCCGTCCCTCTCCCCCCTCTCTCCCCCCTCTCTCCCGTCCATCACCCTCTCTCCCCCCCTCCCCCTCTCACCCCCCTCTCTCCCGTCCCTCACCCTCTCTCCCCTCCCCCCCTCTCTCCCCCCTCTCCCATCCCTCACCCTCTCTCCCCCCCCTCTCCCCCCCTCTCTCCCCTCTCCCTCTCCCCTCCCCCTCTCTCCCCCACCCCCTCTCTCCCCTCCCCCTCTCCCCCCTCTCTCCACTCCCCCTCTCTCCCCTCCCCCTCTCCCCCCCTCTCCCCCCCTCTCTCCACTCCCCCTCTCTCCCCTCCCCCCTCTCTCCCCCCTCTCTCCACTCCCCCTCTCTCCCCTCCCCCCTCTCTCCCCCTCTCTCCCCTCCCCCCTCTCTCCCCCCTCTCTCCACTCCCCCTCTCTCCCCTCCCCCCTCTCTCCCCCCTCTCTCCACTCCCCCTCTCTCCCCTCCCCCCTCTCTCCCCCCTCTCTCCACTCCCCCTCTCTCCCCTCCCCTCTCTCCCCCCTCTCTCCACTCCCCTCTCTCCCCCGCCCCCTCTCTCCCCTCCCCCTCTCTCCCCTCCCCCTCTCTCCCCTCCCCCTCTCTCCCCCGCCCCCTCTCTCCCTCCCCCCCTCTCTCCACTCCCCCTCTCTCCCCTCCCCCTCTCTCACCCCCTCTCTCCCCCGCCCCCTCTCTCCCCCCTCTCTCCCCTCCCCCCTCTCTCCCCCCCCTCTCCACTCCCCCTCTCTCCCCTCCCCCCTCTCTCACCCCCTCTCTCCCCTCCCCCCTCTCTCCCCTCCCCCCTCTCTCCCCTCCCCCCTCTCTCCCCCCCTCTCTCCCCCCTCTCTCCCCTCCCCCCTCTCTCACCCCCTCTCTCCCCTCCCCCCTCTCTCCCCTCCCCCCTCTCTCCTCTCCCCCCTCTCTCCCCTCCCCCCCTCTTTCCCCTCCCCCCTCTCTCCCCCCCTCTCTCCCCTCCCCCCTCTCCATCCCCCTCTCTCCCCTCCCCCCTCTCTCCCCTCCCCCCTCTCCATCCCCCTCTCTCCCTTCCCCCTCTCCATCCCCCTCTCTCCCCTCCCCCCTCTCCATCCCCCTCTCTCCCCTCCCCCCTCTCTCCCCTCCCCCCTCTCTCCCCCCCTCTCTCCCCTCCCCCTCTCTCCCCCCCTCTCTCCCCTCCCCCTCTCTCCCCCCTCTCTCCCCCCTGCTGTCCTCCCCTCCGCATACTCACAAAGACTTCTTTATTGTCCCTTTCGCTTCCGGATCAAGAATCTTGAAAGCCGCCATGATCACATCCTCAGGATCGGCGCCTGTGTGGTGGTGAGAGAGAGAGTTGCTGAGTGATGCCGTCAGAGCAGTTTCCCGCCTCTGCCCTCTAACTGAAGCTCTTTGTCCGCGGGCTCCGCTGGGTGGCAGGGGCAGAGGAACTGAGGACCTCAATATCCCGGGACAGCCTCCCCACTCCTCGCTCCACACTCCCCACGCCACACTCCCCACGCCACACTCCCCACGCCACACTCCCCACGCCACACTCCCCACGCCACACTCCCCACGCCACACTCCCCACGCCACACTCCCCACGCCACACTCCCCACGCCACACTCCACGCCACACTCCCCACGCCACACTCCCCACGCCACACTCCCCACGCCACACTCCGCACGCCACACTCCCCACGCCACACTCCCCACGCCACACTCCCCACGCCACACTCCCCACGCCACACTCCGCACGCCACACTCCCCTCGCCACACTCCCCACGCCACACTCCCCACTCCCCACGCCACACTCCCCACGCCACACTCCTCGCTCCACACTCCCCACGCCACACTCCCACGCCACACTCCGCATGCCAACTCCCCACGCCACACTCCGCACGCCACACTCCCCACGCCACACTCCCCACGCCACACTCCGCATGCCAACTCCCCACGCCACACTCCCCACGCCACACTCCCCACGCCACACTCCCCACGCCACACTCCCCACGCCACACTCCGCACGCCACACTCCCCACGCCCCACTCCGCACGCCACACTCCGCACGCCACACTCCGCACGCCACACTCCCCACGCCACACTCCCCACGCCACACTCCCCACGCCACACTCCCCACTCCACACTCCGCACGTCACACTCCCAACGCCACACTCCAGCCACACTCCACACGCCACACTCCCCACGCCACACTCCGCACGCCACACTCCCCACGCCACACTCCCCACTCCACACTCCGCACGTCACACTCCCCACGCCACACTCCCCACGCCACACTCCCCACGCCACACTCCGCACGCCCCACTCCCCACGCCACACTCCCCACGCCACACTCCCCACGCCCCACTCCCCACGCCACACTCCCCACGCCACACTCCCCACTCCCCACTCCCCACGCCCCACACCACACTCCCCACTCCCCACGCCACACTCCGCACGCCACACTCCCCACGCCACACTCCCCACTCCACACTCCCCACGCCACACTCCCACGCCACACTCCCCACGCCACACTCCGCACGCCACACTCCCCACTCCACACTCCCCACGCCACACTCCCCACGCCACACTCCCCACGCCACACTCCCCACTCCACACTCCGCACGTCACACTCCCCACGCCACACTCCCACGCCACACTCCCCACGCCACACTCCGCACGCCCCACTCCCCACGCCACACTCCCCACGCCACACTCCCCACGCCCCACTCCCCACGCCACACTCCCCACGCCACACTCCCACTCCCACTCCCCACGCCCTCACCACACTCCCCACTCCCCACGCCACACTCCGCACGCCACACTCCCCACGCCACACTCCCCACTCCACACTCCTCACGCCACACTCCCCACGCCACACTCCCCACGCCACACTCCGCACGCCACACTCCCCACGCCACACTCCACACGCCACACTCCGCACGCCACACTCCGCACGCCACACTCCCCACTCCACACTCCGCACGTCACACTCCCCACGCCACACTCCCCACGCCACACTCCCCACGCCACACTCCGCACGCCCCACTCCCCACGCCACACTCCCCACGCCACACTCCCCACGCCCCACTCCCCACGCCACACTCCCCACGCCACACTCCCCACGCCCCACTCCCCACGCCACACTCCCCACGCCACACTCCCCACTCCCCACTCCCCACGCCCCACACCGGGATCTGGGTCACTGTGTGTGTGTGTGTGTGAGTGAGTGAGTGTGTGTGTGAGAGTGAGTGAGTGTGTGTGCGTGTGTATGAGAGATGACTGGAAGACTTTAGGATTATTGGATTGTAAGCATTGGGCAATTTAAGGGTTAAAATCCTGGGGTTAGAGTGTGTTTGACTGCAGTGGTCACGTTTTCTTTTAAGAATTCTGTTTTGCAGGGTCTGGGAGGTGCTTGCAGAAGCCGGAAGGTGAAACTGACACAGGAATGTGTTTTCAGTCTGGGCTAATGGACTGTGGTTCGACTGGGGAAGTCCCTGGGGAGTTAATGTGGCTTTGCAGCCGGTAGAGATCATTTGCTTTTCAGCTTGGGGGGGTGAGTTCATTGCTGGGTGCAGATGAGGAAGGCAGAGAGACACTTGGAAAAGTTTTAGAGAGGCAGTGTTTGGTGCAGAAACTTTGGAGAGAGGAGTCGAATTCTGATCTGCCTGATGCCGAGTCCGCAATTCTCCCACAGTGAGATAGACTGAGAGCTGGATGTTTCTTTTCTTGTTGTTTAATGGGGAATTGAGTAGCAGTGTTTAAGGGGCTGTACTTTTAGGGTGTGAAGTTAAAAACTTTAATATTGTATCCATAATAAAGTTTTGTTTCAGAATTACCAACTCCCTATTTCTTCACTACAATCAATCCTGGAGAGAATCATTTGTTCCGCACAGTCTTAAAATAAACTAAAATATTGGGGTTTCTATTCGGTATCCTGGCAATTCTTGGAATCTGGTCTGGGATTGGAATAGTGTTTGGAGTCTGTGTGAGTGTGATGTGAGTAAGAAAGACTTTGAGTGTGAGCGTGAGTGTGCATGAGAGAGATACTTTGTGTGAGTGTGTGTGCATGTGTGTGAGTGCGTGTGTGAACATGTGTGAGTGTGTGTCTGTGTGTGAGTGTGTGTCTGTGTGTATGCGTGAGTGTGTATGTGTGAGTGTGTGTGAATATGTGTCTGTGTCTGTGTGTGTGTGAGTGTGTATGTGTGAGTGTGTGTGAATATGTGTCTGTGTGTGTCCATGTGTGTGTTTGTCTGTGTGTGTGAACATGTGTGAGTGTGTTTGAGTGTGTCTGTGTGAGTGTGTGTGAATATGTGTCTGTGTGTGTGTCTGTGTGTGAGTGTGTGTGAATATGTGTCTGTGTGTGTCCATGTGTGTGTTTGTCTGTGTGTGTGAACATGTGTGAGTGTGTTTGAGTGTGTCTGTGTGAGTGTGTGTGAATATGTGTCTGTGTGTGTGTGTGTGTGAGTGTGTGTCTGTATGTGTGAGAATATGCGTGTGTGTCTGTGTGTGAGTGTGTGTCTGAGTTTGTGTGAGTGTGTGTCTGTGTGTGAGTGTGTGTCTGAGTTTGTGTGAGTGTGTGTCTGTGTGTGAGTGTGTGTCTGTGTGTGAGTGTGTGTCTGTGTGTGAGTGTGTGTCTGTGTGTGAGTGTGTGTCTGTGTGTGAGTGTGTGTCTGTGTGTGAGTGTGTGTCTGTGTGTGAGTTCAATCAGGTGGTTTGATTGGATGGAACTGAAGCAATGATGGAAAAAGTCATTTTGTCAAAGCTTTGCGCCTTGCACTCATCAGGTCAATGTCAAGGGAAACAATGTGAGTGACAGGGAGGAAAGGGGCTGACCCGAGTTTGGGGGTGGTGGTAGAGTGTGGGGAGGGGTGAACAACTCCAAACCCACCTTTGAGCTTCTCTCCGAACATGGTAAGGAAGACAGTGAAGTTAATGGGACCGGGGGCTTCTTTGATCATGGCTTCCAACTCATCACCCTTCACGTTCATGCGACCTGGGGATTCAGAGACAGAGTCAACCAGGCAGAAGGAGGTTCAGACAGAAAGAGAAAGAGGGAGAGAGAGAGACAGAGAGAGAGAGAGAGAGAGAAAGAACCCGAGACATAGAGAGCTCACCATTGTCGGAGTTCATCCTACAGTGCGCCCGACAAAACTTCACGCGAGACGTGGTCCAACGCCAATTATGTCCTCCTGACTCCAAACCCGCCAACCTATTGCTCCTCTTCCGATGTTGTTCACGGGATTGTTTACATCCAGCAGATCAGTCGCTCGGATTTACATTCCGACAGTGCGGCGCTCCCTCAGTACTGACCCTCTGACAGTGCGGCACTCCCTCAGTACTGACCCTCTGACAGTGCGGCACTCCCTCAGTACTGACCCTCTGACAGTGCGGCGCTCCCTCAGTACTGACCCTCTGACAGTGCAGCACTCGCTCAGTACTGACCCTCTGACAGTGCAGCACTCCCTCAGTACGACCCTCTGACAGTGCTGCGCTCCCTCAGTACTGACCCTCTGACAGTGCAGCACTCCCTCAGTACGACCCTCTGACAGTGCGACACTCCCTCAGTACTGACCCTCTGACAGTGCGGCACTCCCTCAGTACTGACCCTGACAGTGCGACATTCCCTCAGTACTGACCCTCTGACAGTGCGGCACTCCCTCAGTACTGACCCTCTGACAGTGCGGCACTCCCTCAGTACTGACTCTGACAGTGCAGCGCTCCCTCAGTACTGACCCTCTGACAGTGCAGCACTCCCTCAGTACTGACCCTCTGACAGTGCGACGCTCCCTCAGTACTGACCCTCCGACAGTGCAGCACTCCCTCAGTACTGACCCTCTGACAGTGCGGCACTCCCACAGTACTGACCCTCTGACAGGGCGGCGCTCCCTCAGTACTGACCCTCTGACAGTGCAGCACTCCCTCAGTACTGACCCTCTGACACTGCAACACTCCCTCAGTACTGACCCTCTGACAGTGCAGCACTCCCTCAGTACTGACCCTCTGACAGTGCGACGCTCCCTCAGTACTGACCCTCCGACAGTGCAGCACTCCCTCAGTACTGACCCACTGACAGTGCGGCACTCCCTCAGTACCGACCCTCTGACAGTGCAGCACTCCCTCAGTACTGACCCTCCGACAGTGCAGCACTCCCTCAGTACTGACCCACTGACAGTGCGGCACTCCCTCAGTACTGACCCTCTGACAGTGCGGCACTCCCTCAGTACTGACCCTCTGACAGTGCGGCACTCCCTCAGTACTGACCCTCTGACAGTGCAGCACTCCCTCAGTACTGACCCTCTGACAGTGCGGCACTCCCTCAGTACTGACCCTCTGACAGTGCGGCACTCCCTCAGTACTGACCCTCTGACAGTGCGGCACTCACTCAGTACTGACCCTCTGACAGTGCGGCACTCCCTCAGTACTGACCCTCCGACAGTGCAGCACTCCCTCAGTACTGACCCTCTGACAGTGCGGCACTCCCTCAGTACTGACCCTCTGACAGTGCGGCGCTCCCTCAGTACTGACCCTCTGACAGTGCGGCGCTCCCTCAGTACTGACCCTCTGACAGTGCGGCGCTCCCTCAGTACTGACCCTCTGACAGTGCGGCGCTCCCTCAGTACTGACCCACTGACAGTGCGGCACTCCCTCAGTACTGCCCCTCTGACAGTGCGGCACTCCCTCAGTACTGACCCTCCGACAGTGCGGCACTCCCTCAGCACTGACCCTCTGACAGTGCGGCACTCCCTCAGTACTGACCCTCTGACAGTGCAGCACTCCCTCAGTACTGACCCTCTGACAGTGCGGCACTCCCTCAGTACTGACCCTCCGACAGTGCAGCACTCCCTCAGTACTGACCCTCTGACAGTGCAGCACTCCCTCAGTACTGACCCACTGACAGTGCGGCACTCCCTCAGTACTGACCCTCCGACAGTGCAGCACTCCCTCAGTACTGACCCTCTGACAGTGCAGCACTCCCTCAGTACTGACCCTCTGACAGTGCGGCACTCCCTCAGTACTGACCCTCTGACAGTGCGGCGCTCCCTCAGTGCTGACCCTCTGACAGTGCGGCACTCCCTCAGTACTGACCCTCTGACAGTGCGGCACTCTCTCAGTACTGACCCTCTGACAGTGCGGCGCTCCCTCAGTACTGACCCTCTGACAGTGCGGCACTCCCTCAGTACTGACCCTCTGACAGTGCAGCACTCCCTCAGTACTGACCCTCTGACAGTGCGGCACTCCCTCAGTACTGACCCTCTGACAGTGCCGCACTCCCTCAGTACTGACCCTCTGACAGTGCCGCACTCCCTCAGTACTGACCCTCTGACAGTGCAGCACTCTCTCAGTACTGACCCTCTGACAGTGCGGCACTGCCTCAGTACTGACCCTCTGACAGTGCAGCACTCCCTCAGTACTGACCCTCTGACAGTGCGGCGCTCCCTCAGTACTGACCCTCTGACAGTGCGGCGCTCCCTCAGTACTGACCCTCTGACAGTGCGGCGCTCCCTCAGTACTGACCCTCTGACAGTGCGGCGCTCCCTCAGTACTGACCCACTGACAGTGCGGCACTCCCTCAGTACTGCCCCTCTGACAGTGCGGCACTCCCTCAGTACTGACCCTCCGACAGTGCGGCACTCCCTCAGCACTGACCCTCTGACAGTGCGGCACTCCCTCAGTACTGACCCTCTGACAGTGCAGCACTCCCTCAGTACTGACCCTCTGACAGTGCGGCACTCCCTCAGTACTGACCCTCCGACAGTGCAGCACTCCCTCAGTACTGACCCTCTGACTGTGCAGCACTCCCTCAGTACTGACCCACTGACAGTGCGGCACTCCCTCAGTACTGACCCTCCGACAGTGCAGCACTCCCTCAGTACTGACCCTCTGACAGTGCAGCACTCCCTCAGTACTGACCCTCTGACAGTGCGGCACTCCCTCAGTACTGACCCTCTGACAGTGCGGCGCTCCCTCAGTGCTGACCCTCTGACAGTGCCGCACTCCCTCAGTACTGACCCTCTGACAGTGCGGCACTCCCTCAGTACTGACCCTCTGACAGTGCGGCGCTCCCTCAGTACTGACCCTCTGACAGTGCGGCACTCCCTCAGTACTGACCCTCTGACAGTGCAGCACTCCCTCAGTACTGACCCTCTGACAGTGCGGCACTCCCTCAGTACTGACCCTCTGACAGTGCCGCACTCCCTCAGTACTGACCCTCTGACAGTGCCGCACTCCCTCAGTACTGACCCTCTGACAGTGCAGCACTCTCTCAGTACTGACCCTCTGACAGTGCGGCACTGCCTCAGTACTGACCCTCTGACAGTGCAGCACTCCCTCAGTACTGACCCTCTGACAGTGCAGCACTCCCTCAGTACTGACTCTCTGACAGTGCGGCACTCCCTCAGTACTGACCCTCTGACAGTGCAGCACTCCCTCAGTACTGTCCCTCTGACAGTGCGGCGCTCCCTCAGTACTGACTCTCTGACAGTGCGGCACTCCCTCAGTACTGACCCTCTGACAGTGCAGCACTCCCTCAGTATTGGCCCTCCGACAGTGCAGCACTCCCTCAGTACTGACCCTCTGACAGTGCGGCACTCCCTCAGTACTGACCCTCTGACAGTGCGGCACTCCCTCAGTGCTGACCCTCTGACAGTGCAGCACTCCCTCAGTACTGACCCTCTGACAGTGCGGCACTCCCTCAGTACTGAACCCTCTGACAGTGCGGCACTCCCTCAGTACTGACCCTCTGACAGGGCGGCGCTCCCTCAGTACAGACCCTCTGACAGTGCGGCACTCCCTCAGTACTGACCCTCTGACAGTGCGGCGCTCCCTCAGTACTGACCCTCTGACAGTGCGGCACTCCCTCAGTACTGACCCTCTGACAGCGCGACACTCCCTCAGTACCGACCCTCTGACAGTGCGGCACTCCCTCAGTACTGACCCTCTGACAGTGCGGCGCTCCCTCAGTACTGACCCTCTAACAGTGTGGCGCTCCCTCAGTACTGACCCTCTGACAGGGCGGCGCTCCCTCAGTACAGACCCTCTGACAGTGCGGCACTCCCTCAGTACTGACCCTCTGACAGTGCGGCACTCCCTCAGTACTGACCCTCTGACAGCGCGACACTCCCTCAGTACCGACCCTCTGACAGTGCGGCACTCCCTCAGTACTGACCCTCTGACAGTGCGGCGCTCCCTCAGTACTGACCCTCTGACAGTGCGGCACTCCCTCAGTACTGACCCTCTGACAGCGCGGCACTCCCTCAGTACTGACCCTCTGACAGTGCAGCACTCCCTCAGTACTGACCCGCTGACAGTGCGGTGCTCCCTCAGTACTGACCCTCTGACAGCGCGACACTCCCTCAGTACCGACCCTCTGACAGTGCGGCGCTCCCTCAGTACTGACCCTCTGACAGTGCGGCGCTCCCTCAGTACTGACCCTCTGACAGTGCGGCACTCCCTCAGTACTGACCCTCTGACAGTGCGGCGCTCCCTCAGTACTGACCCTCTGACAGTGCGGCACTCCCTCAGTACTGACCCTCTGACAGCGCGGCACTCCCTCAGTACTGACCGTCTGACAGTGCGGCACTCCCTCAGTACTGACCCTCTGACAGCGCGGCACTCCCTCAGTACTGACCCTCTGACAGCGCGGCACTCCCTCAGCACTGACCCTCTGACAGTGCGGCACTCCCTCAGTACTGACCCTCTGACAGTGCAGCACTCCCTCACTACTGACCCTCCGACAGTGCAGCGCTCCCTCAGCACTGACCCTCCGACAGTGAGGCACTCCCTCAGTACTGACCCTCTGACAGTGCGGCACTCCCTCAGTACCGACCCTCTGACAGTGCGGCACTCCCTCAGCACTGACCCTCCGACAGTGAGGCACTCACTCAGTACTGACCCTCTGACAGTGCGGCACTCCCTCAGTACCGACCCTCTGACAGTGCGGCACTCCCTCAGTACTGACCCTCTGACAGTGCCGCACTCCCTCAGTACTGACCCTCTGACAGTGCGGCACTCCCTCAGTACTGACCCTCTGACAGTGCGGCACTCCCTCAGTCCTGACCCTCTGACAGTGCGGCACTCCCTCAGCACTGATCCTCTGACAGTGCAGCACTCCCTCAGTACTGACCCTCTGACAGTGCAGCACTCCCACAGTACTGATCCTCTGACAGTGCGGCGCTCCCTCAGTACTGACCCTCCGACAGTGCGGCGCTCCCTCAGTACT